>NC_057806.1:280663707-280729581 GCF_018294505.1 Triticum aestivum
CAATATAGGTCTCTATCACTTTGTCTCTTGGGCATGCACACATCTCTTCCCCCACTCTCTAGCTAGGTCTCCCGGCATCTCTCTTTCCCAAGCACACGCACTATGTAGAGTGTATCTTTCCCATACACACAAAACGTCGCCCCCAAATGTCTATCACCCTAGTTATGTGGTTCTCGCACACTCACCTCACACACCACCCCCACTGCAAAACAAGCACACTTTATCTCCTTGTGCACCACTCTCCTCTTTCTATCTCTCCCACATGCGGACCCGCCCTAGCTCCTCCCTTGTATACATATATGTCGTGACTCTTTCCATAGCTCCCTAATGTATCATCGTTCTCGATCTCTCACATTGTTCTCTACACCATCTATTCTAGATCTCTCATGAAGTCCCTATCACACACACGATGACTCGCTTCCCTTGCGTCTCCGTACATAGGCCAATTTCAAACAACATCAACATTGTCTCCCTATCTATATGCCATTTATGGACCCTCTCTCGCCCCCTCTCTTCCTCTCTCTCTCTCTCTCGCTCGCTCTCACACCCCTCTCCCACACACAATCGATGTCTCTTCCAAATAGTCTGCTCCCCCCGCCCGCACCCATGCTATCCCGCTACTACACATGTAACACCATTCCCCCTTCCCTTATACTAGGTTTACATCATTAGTGGTCTCTCTACTCCACATACACACACTCCCTCTCACACACAAACGCGCGCACAAACACCCATTAATCTAGATCCTCATCTCTCCCCATGCCCGCATGTGTATCTCGCACACTCACTCTCTAATTATGTATATGTGTCTCCATGTTACACAACACAAAGCCCCATGTACATGTCTCTCTCTATCCTCCACACACATAGACACAAAGAATCTGTTATCATTGCCTCGGTCTCTAGACATATCATACACGCACACTATCTCTCTCTCACACAAACACGCTCAACAAGGGTTTCCCCGTGAATAACTTACCGTCTATTCATCAACAGTCGTTGCAGTATGGCAAACACGAGACGTGAAAAATAATAAATCTACACGTTCTTAGACCACCTAGTATGACTACTAGGACTAGAGCAAGCCAAAAAGCACGCCGCCGTCACCCCATCCTTATCGGCGACTGGAAAACCTTTGTTTTACACAGTCGAGAAGTCATTGTGCTAAGGCCTCACATGCTGAGGCGTTGAATAGAATGTAGATGCTACTTTACGGAAACAAGTATCGATAATACGTTTGTATCTCCATACTTATATTTCTTCAATTATAAAAAACCGAGTTGGTGATGATGGTAAGCATTCCATCTTGCAATATAGACCGTCTGATCTATATCTGACTGATGGAAATTAAACTAAAAGATACCCGCACCCCTCTCCACATTTGCAGACAAGGCCTTTCCTCGTTCATCCTTATCTCCAACAACCTCATTGTTGAGCAATTAAGAAAGGAAGCCTTTGGAACAAACTGGTCTGGTGGCCGCTGCTGGCGTCGTCAATCCCCATGCCTCCGCTCAGTCCGACCACCAATCACCACCACGCCCCACTCCTATTCACCTTATATCCTATTTCTCGAGATATCATTAGTTTTTACACATGGGATTACTCTCGCATGGGTCAATCACAATGAGTGTTTTTATAAAAAAATGCATCTTGATGTTCCGTGCAATGCACGGATCTTGCTAGTACTCCTACAGAAGACTAAGTTGGTGATGATGGTGTGTCTGCCATCCGTCGTTTGTGACCATTAGATCTACATCTAACGACTATGAGGTAAGTTGTTGCCTTTTCTCACAAACATCCCACTTGTCTACCAATTTGCAGAAAAACCCATAATTAGTATCTTAAAACCAACCACATCCCTCCTTGACCTCACCAAAACAGCCCAAGGAATATATTCTAATTGAAACATAATATATCTCTAGTGATATATGTATATCAAAATTAGAGTGTTTTGTATCAAGTTTGTGAATAAGTATTATTCTAATTATGATTCGTTGCAACGCACATGAACATTGCTAGTATTTCCAACCATGCAATTTTTTCCCTAGTATTCCATAGTTTCGAGTTTTCCATCAAGATATTAGTCACTCATGGTTGATATTTACTTTCAATCATGTACACATATGCACTATGTAACTAGCCTTGCTTATTGGGTTCCAAAGCTTAACTTTCACTCCTACTTACAATATGTAGAGTATTTAACAAAAAACTACCACTTTGAACCAGCCCTAGGAAGAATCTATTGTACAAAAAATAGCAAAAACATACCCAAAATTACTTAATCCACGCCAAAAACTACTACATACCAATTAGGTTAGTTTAAACCCATCTATGATAGGGTTGGCCCACACGTCCGTGCTGACGAGGCAGCTTAAACCAACACAATTTGTTTGACGGTTGACACGAGGGACCCACATCTGACCTTCTATCCTGTTATTCCCCCTCAAATCATTATTTTTTCTGAACATCACTTCAAACAGTACTGATGCGTGTTCGTCGGTGGTGCCGGTGATGAGCGAGTTGGCCGCCGCTCCACCAAACGGGCCAGACGCCGCGCTGGCCTCCGAACGGGTTGGCAGGCTGGCCCGAGCGTGACTCACGAGCGAGCAAGCCGCCACGCTGGCCTTCGCTCGAGCCAGATGGCTGGCCTTAGCACGGCGCGCGCGAGCAAGCCGCCGCGCCGCCGTGCCAATCTAGCTAGCAAACCTTGCAGACAAGCAGCTGGACGGAGCTATCTTGGCTAGCTAGCGGCCGCGAGCGCCGGACGTAGCTAGCATCCGGGCTGCCGCAAGATGGGCTCCGCACCGCCGATGGTTTTGACCTCGCCTTCTACCGGTGGCGGTAGCTGCGTCCCATGGCCGAGGATGACTAGGTGGACGGGCCGGCGGTAGGAGGTCACTCGGGGATTTTTGTGCAGACTGACATGTAGGTCCCACAAGTCATAACGCTTGGTCGAATAGAAGGCGTTGACTTAATGGGCGACATGGGCCCTGTTTGGATACTCTAAGTCAGAGTTAGATTCTAACCCTAAACTAACTCTAACCAAAGTGGTGTTAGGATGGCAGGGTTAGATTGACAACAAATGTATCCAAACAGGGCCATGGGTTGAAACATGCCTACAACGGCACTTTGTAGAGTAGTGATTTCTTGGTAGGGCTGGTTGGTAAGAGCATGTACAATGGTTGATAAGGTAGTCTTATCTTAAGTCTGCCATGTATGCAAGTGGTAGTAGTTTCTTGGCATTATTAGTGATTTCTTGCATTATTAGGGGTTTGTTGTAAGGAACAATGTACTACTAGCGACAAAAGGCGATTCTAGGTTGCGTTGTACTCCAACGAGTACTACTAGTGGTCGCGGGAGTGTATACCTCGTTTTGTGGGTTCGATCTCGGCTGAACGCACGACAGCCTTTTTTTAAATAGTAACTTCGCTGCGAGCCAATATTTTACATGGGTAGTTTGAGTTTTGAAGTCAAACAGACGTGCGGCACCACAATCTGGGTGCACTTAGCCTAGCCACGTGAACGGGTTTTCCTACCCAGCATCTCGTGGCTTGCGTGCTCGCCCTAGCCGCACCTCGCTTGCAACTTCCTCATCAGCTAGTACTAGCATATTTAAACTAGCGCCTCCCAATTAAGCCCGAGGAGCCGGAAAAGCCTGGAGGGGCATTGGGAACTATGCAATATGGCTCTGTACGTAAAATTCTCTACTACTACTCTGTAGCTTGCGGCGTTGCACGCATGGACTTCACTCAATTATCGGCTCTACTATAACAGAAATTCCTCTTGACGTGTTTTTTTTAAACGGAGGCAAAAGCTTTGCTTCACCTCATTCATAAAGAAGGAACTACTAACAAAGTTCGACGAGATCCATTACACCTCCACAAATGGAAGCGAAAAGCCTAGTCTCGCTGTATCAAATAACTCAAATGTTCTGCCCCCGCAGTAACCATCGCTGATAAACAGGATACTAGTGTGTGCGTGAGAGGAGCGGCTGAGTAGGCCATCTACATGAGAGGAGCTGCTGAATAGAGCACCGAGAGTACCCACTAGGCCACTACGCAGGTGTACTTTCCCTGCATTTATAGTACAACGATGGTTCTAGAGAACAGTACGTAGTACCCTCCACTTCCAACTGTAGCTCCTTGGCCCTGAGATTCAAGAGTTCAAAACTGGTGCACTATACTAGAAGTATAGTGCATCGCACTACTAGTTGAGAAAGTAGTACTAGTACTGCTATAGTACGAGTACGTACTCCTCCGTCACATAATGCAAGACGTTTTTTGACACTGGTTGGCGTGTACAAAAAATAGCAAAAACATACCCAAAATTTCTTAATCCACACCAAAAACTACTAGCTAGTGCCAAAAATTTCTTACTAGTGCTATTATTTATAGTATAATGCAATCCCATAATGTCCCATAATGCTAGTACTAGTAGTAAATAATAGCCTCACCCCTTTGCTAAGGAACGATCTACAGTTGGAAGGGACGAGGCCCTGCAGTTACTACGCTCTTATCTCCTCCTTGCCAGTTCCCCTCCCCCCGAAGAGAAGGCAGTTCGTCACTGCTCCCATGGATTCGCCAGGTGGTTATCCTCCTCGTCGAGGCTAGGAGACCTTGGACGACGATCCTCCGGGATAAATCGCACGCCGCTCCGACGTCCTCACCACCGCAAGACTCGGTGCTTCCTGCACCAACTTTTTCAAGATGGTGCTTAAAAAGGCTTGGGAAGAGGCCATGCTTGTTGGTCTTCCATGCTGTAATTAAGGAAAGTTCTTCTATGGGACAATCCTTCGAACAGTCCACCGCTCCCTGTCCATGGTTGCACGTTGACTCCGCTAGAGTTGCCGACGTTGAGAGGTAGTCGGATTTTGTCCGATTAGTAGGTCAGTAATGGACTTTGATCATGTAGTACTTAGTTATTCCATTTCCATCCAGTAATTTCTCCGCTGCCCACCGTCTTATATATAGGTCTGGGTTGGTGCCAACGAAGATTGGCTTGCATACCTCCGGTCGGATACCACCATCATTTTGCACAACATCCACAGCAGTGCGGCCGTTCAGGTAGACCCCTTCCCCACCATTGGGATCGGCCTTCCGGACTGGCTGGGCTTGAATACGTATGATGATGCCTACATGATATTCAAGAAGATAGCAATTGCGGACCCGCCAACAAAGCGACATGGCTGCAACGATTACTATCTCATCGCGGTGTTCGACATAAGGATTGCCATCAATGCAAGAGGCAGTAACGGCAGAGGCTGGCGCATGTTGGCGGCGGCAGATTTGTACCCCTACATGTTCGAAGACGCCGTGCGCCATCTAGGCTGCATCTTTGCAATGACAAGCCAGGGGACTTGTTTCATCTGGTTGCCATCCTACGGTACGGGAGATTACAAACGGAATGCACAAACCATTATTTGCATCCCTAACGGTACTCCATTATTTTGCAGGGACCAGTCATCCCGCGATCAAAATAAGATCGCCGATCCTGGATGTGCATTTGCATCCGTAATTCGGTCGAACCTGGAACCTTGTAGATGACTTTGGCATATTGGGATCAACTATCTTAGTAGTCGTTACCCATGGTACCACTGATGTGCAACATGGTCACACAATCTACCATGATCGGACGTCACCATCTACCCAGGTATTCCATTTTTAACCCTCCCGCCTTCTCTTTCATTGTTGTACTAGTACTCTACTTACGTACTAGTAGGAGTACTTCTTTACCTTGGAGTACTTTTTACCCACTAGCTGCCACCATTTTTGTTTTTCCATGTCTTACTATCTCATCCATGTAGCCAAGAGTGGCTATATATAATAAGCAGGTTATTTTACTTCCTCTATACCGGAGTAGTACTATTTGCTGCACAGTATTACTGACCGCCATATTTGAGCACAACATTATTATGCATGGACCTTGACTATGTACGTCACCATGTGTCCAAATCTAAGATGTCGTGTGTACCAGATGAACGGCGCCGAGTTCGACCCCCGTGATGCTACGTGGGTGCTGAGGAACACTCTTGGAGAGTACTCGCTTTTCATTGGGGACAACTACCCCATTGTGAAGTGGATGCCACCTTTCGTGCATGACACGGAAGGCCTGTTGTTCATGAAGCATGGTTGCGTCTTCAGTGCGCACCGCTGGATGAACGAATGCTGGGACACACTATCCCTGATTTATGCTGCTTCAGCTTGGATGAGTCTCCATTGTGTGGAACCGGACTAAAAAGATGCGATAATGATTCCCGTTGCCCACCACTATGGATCGTGCCATCCATGAAGAACACCTGGGACTGGAACCTAGAGGAGGACATGTAGCCCATCTATAATGTATAAGTGGAGTACGGTAAATTGTGAACGGTAGCGCTGTGAATATATGTAGACTAGTCGTGCACAAATTTATCACATTAATTGGAGATGAACTTGTGTGGCATACTGGCATTTGTCCTTTAGAATTTATTACTAGTAAATGTGTTATGTGTATGTGCAACTTGTGTGGTTGTTGCACGGGATCCAACACGCTCTTTGAGAAAAAAAGGTGGCACAACTTTGGATATACGTGACGTGGCGGCATCATACAGTAGCATCATTCGCTATAGTTGTAGTACGCTCCTACTAGGACGACAACTCCTATAAAACCTTGCGCTTGGATCTTTGCCTCTTCGGGAGGTTCAACAGTTCGTACTCGTGTGAACCTTGCACTTGGCTCTTCGCCTCTTCGAAAGGTCCAACAATGATGATACTACAATACTCATTATGCTTCTGGCAATCTGACACCGATTGAACTGCTACACGTCCACCGCAAGGGCGAGGGCGAGGGAGAGGGAGAGGGAGAGGGCGTTGTAGTCAAAACCCTCTCCTCGTCCTGCGAACCATCGCGCGCGTGGGCGAGGGAGAGGTGTAGTAAGCAAGCTTCTCCCCGTTCGGCGAGTTGACCGGACACATCAAAGCAGTACTAGTACTAGTCCATAATGCGTCCTTTCTGGTTAATATGGCTTAATTTGAAACGAGAAAAATACACTGGCAGTCAACGTATGTAACAATACGCTCTTTACGGTCACTATATATAGTTTTGCAGTGATTATACGATCACTAGCTCATCGTAGAGCACGGTATTGCACCCTACTGACTGGCCACATAGTCAACGTGGCACTTTGTTGACTGGTTAAATTGTCACCTGGTTTCTGGGTCCCACCCGTCAGTTGGCAGAGCAAAGAATCTGCTAAAAAACAAAGAGTGTAGTACATCTACACTTCCAATGCATTTAGCCTTTAATCTAAATCGATATTGATTGACTAATGCACCAACTTGTGCTCTAGGTATAGGCTACATGTCTATCCTTAATTACAGCATGCAACGACCTTCATTTAATCTTCTTCTCTCAATGGTCGCATGCACACATAAGTCTGCTACTTTTGGTCGTTAATTATGCCCTGGTCAATGTGTAAATCTCTAAATGTACAGTCTTTCACGGACGTAGGGAGTAGGTTGAGCACTTGAGCGTGAGCGTGTGTGTTGCGTCGTGTGCTGTGTGCCGCATGGGTGCGTGAGTGTTGCGTGCGTCCATGTGTACGTGTGAGTGTTGCATGTTGCATGCATGCATGCATGGGGCTTACTCCCTCCCATTGACATGTTCATATTTCAAGCTTCCTCTGTTCCCTCCATATGGTGATACTCCCTCTGTTCCCAAATACGGAGTAAAATCCTCCCTCTGTTGCCAAATACGGAGTAAAATCCTCCCTTTGTTCCCAAATACGGAGTATTTGTCTTTCTAGAGATTTCAACAAGTGACTACGTACGGAGCAAAATGAGTGAAGTGAGCGTAGAGGCATAGGGATAATGTAGAAAGGAAGTCTTCGCGGTCCATTATTCCCCATCTCGGTCAGAGAGAACTATTCAACTAGTCTTCGCAGTGAAGTGACAATACACGCTGCAGCAGATGGGACACTTAATTAATAAGTTGAACCAGCGTGTTGGTGTTACTAAATCAGCCTTACCCAGTACTGCCATCATGTTTGCCAGTAGAGCACGCTTCTGTCCTCCATTAACTGACATATGGGCCCTCTTGTGGTAGACACATATGTCATCGGTGTAACTATTTACACTCCGAATGATGGTATATCCTGGTAGTAGTAGTAGAATTGAGATTTAATGCACTTTCTTCCCCGTCTTCCACTCTTCTTCCTCCTCTCTTCTTCTTCCTCCTCTCTTCCCTATCGTCGGCCGCACACCATTTGCCCCCGCTCTTTGCTCGCCCGCCCGCGCTATCTTCCTTGGTAGCTCGCGCGTACCATATCCCCTCGCTCATTGCTCGGCCACACAAGGAGAGGCTTCTTCGCTCGCCCGCCCGAATCCACTTCACCGCTGGCTCGCAGGCACCGAAAACCCCAATGGCAGAACCGACTGACACGCAGAGCCGCGATTGGAATTCCCTCCCCGATGTTCTCTTGGAGCAGATCTGTAATCGTATGGACCTACTCGGCACCGTCCGTCTGGCCGCATGCTCGGTGTCTTTGTACCGTCTACTCGTCTGCAACCGGCTGGCTCTTTTCAAGACACCCTGCTTGCTGATGTCCGATCCTCGCAGGTGGCCCAGACACCGACTTGACGATCCTACAGAGGCTGTCGTGGTGCCCCTCAACATGCTACCAGTACCCGTCCACCTGTCCTTCATTCGCGGCCACTATGGGGCGGGCATGAAGGCCAACTGGATCGTCCTCATCCACTGATCTAGTAGTCCGTGGCGTCTTGTGGATATCTACACCCAGCGAGAGATCACCCTTCCATCTTTGGATACCACCGCCATCCAGCCTCGTGGCTCGTCGGACACTCCTACCTACTATGCACGAGACGCGTCGAGCTTTTGGCTCGACCTCTATTTGCTGAAGGTTGTAATCTATGAAGTGCCCACACCATCAGAAGAATACATGGATTACAAGCTCATTGCCGTGTTCAACATGGGATTAGTCTATCTGGAATCCGGTCGCCATACATGGTTATGTCTCATTGTCGATCCTCTTTACCCAACACTTCTGTCTGATGCTATAGTGCACGATGGCATCGTTTATGCGGTCGACGCACAGATTGGCTGCCTATACTGGTGGAGTCTATCGTCGTGTAATTGTTCTATCTCATATCATCTTTACCTTAAGAATACGACTGCCTGTTCATTGTTACACATTTAGAATATATATAGTATGTCTATAACCACATCATTGCTATATGTTCGTCTCATTTCCTAGATTTTTATGACCACACATGTTATTGTTAGAGTTGATATGAGAACAATTGGTATCTAATGATTGTTAGAATAGATATTATGAGTATAATATCATGATTGCTATATGTTACTCTCATTTCCAGGATTTTTATAACAACGCATGTTATAAAATAGAGTAGATATGATAACTGTAGTAAGTGCTATGGTAGAATATGAGTAGGCCCTGTCATATCTGTTTTCCTCTCATTGTTACATGATGTTTGAACCATGATATATTGCTAGAATATGAAAGCCATTGGCTTATTTTTTTTAACTTGGGGTATGATTATGACCACGGCATTGCAATTCTCTGTCTATGATATGTGTCACTATTATAATAATCTTAATTACACATACTCTGAACATGATTGTTTATTTTTGTCCTTTTGGTCTCCAATTTGAATTGTTGCAGCAGACACAAATGCGCTGGCCTTCATGATTCCAGGACCTGGAATCATACCAGCCGATGGGTGGTGGTTTATCGCTCGTCCAGCTGATGGTGGTCATTTGATGCTCATTTGCATGTACCAAATTGACCAAACCATTTCATCAAACCACATGCAGTATAATGCCTGGGGCGTTCGTGACATTGATGGCTATGGCTGCTTCGTGTTCGAGAAAGATCCCAGCTCCGTTGGGCCAGGCGTATTCAACTGGAGGCGGGTTTATAGCCTCGGCAACCACTCCATGTTCCTCAGGCTCAATTATCCGATCATCCAACCAATCATCGATCATATCACCAGCGATGATTACCGTGCTATGAAACTTCCATTCGCCAGGGGGGCTGTGTTTACACATCATACCATGGGTTTCATGAATCACCATATCCAGAGATTCGTCGACACAGCTTGTTGCCAGATAATCTTCAGTGTGTGAAAGGCATCAAGCTTCCATGCGATGGATGGCTTTTGCAAACCCGACATGCGGCGATGTGGTTCATGCCAACAGAAAATATGCAGAACTTGATTCGTACTGATATCTAGACTGAGCCATGTATTCTGCTGCTGTAGCACGACCCTCTTCTGTTGGATATTATGTAATGTTGTTAGTTCGAAGCACCCCTCTGGTTTGAAGGATAGATACCTTTCTGGGATCAAGTGCATCCTAACTCACCTGCGCAGGATGTACTGATAATGATGATGGAGATGTTGTGCAGTATATATATATATATATATATATATATATCAATTAGGCTTCAAGTGGGTACTTGTTAGTTAAACCTATGGTTAAAATGTGACACTAAATACGACTAGTAAGTAGTACAGTAACAGTACTACTATATGTCGGTCAAATTATTCATCATGTCCACACATTGAATTGAAGTGACAACACGCTGCGCGTGAGGTGACACAAGAATCCCGGCGGCGCATTCGGGTATTCTGAACTTCAGATTTGGAGTACCACTTATCTGTCAAAATCTTTCATCATTCACTAAAAACAGTCGACTGATCATACATTGAGTACCATATAACTGGAATTAACCGATGCAAGTCGAAGAAGGATTGGCCAGTGCTGCCGGCTGGCGTCAAGTTCGATCCCCGGATCAGGAGCTAATCGAGCACCTTGAGGCCAAAGTGAGTGTTGATAGCGCGAGATCTCACCCTCTCATCGATTTGTTCATACCAACCATCGACAGCGAGCACAGCATATGCTACACCCATCCTGAAAACTTCTAGGTAAGACACCGACCGGCCGTCTACTTGCACAAGCATATTCCTTTTCTTTATAGCTCTATTTTTCTTTTTAGACGCGGACCTGGTGAAGCAATTACAATTTGACAGTTAATAAAAAGTGAAACAAGTGACTGCAACATGCCAAAGATGTTATGAAAATGCCAACTGCGTACACTAAAACCTGTATTCGACAATACTGCAGGTATCACACTGAGTGGCCTAAGCAAGCATTTCTTCCAGCACAATTCCAGGGCGTTCAAAAGGGGCAGTGGACGCGTCGCAAGATACAGTCGGAGTGCGGCATGCACGCGATGTGGCACAACACAGGCAATACCTTGCCGGTGATGGTCAACGGCCGGCAGACGGGCAACAAAAAGGTTCTGGTGTTGCACACCAACAAGAACTTTGACCAGCAGAGGACCAACTGGGTGATGCACCAGTACCACCTCGGGGACCTAGAGCAAGAGAAGGAGCTGGAGCTGGTCATCTACAAGATTTTCTACCAGACAAACACTAGGGCCAGGAGTAAAAAGATTATAAGTTAGTTTGGTATTGGTACTTGTACTACCTTGTTGTCCGCAAGTTGGTATTGTTGTTAACGATCTTTTGGTATGAACTTGGCATTTGCTTCCAACCATCATGTCGAGGGTCGACGTGGATATAAAGCTGAATCATTTTTTTTCAAAACGAATTTTCAGGCACCTGGTTTTTATTTGATGGGTAGCATAAGCACCTATCATTTGAATTCCCAATTCTCCAAATTTTTCGAAACACGTGCACGCTCTTATTATCACGATGAAAAAACAATATCCCTGCTGCATCCCACTTATTAGTCTGTACTTGCAGAATTCTCTCATTTATTGAGCACGTATATTGTTTTTTTAGGTCGAGCAAGTTTCAACTGGGCTGTAGACTGCCCAGGCTTGGTTTTGTTTTTAACAGGCCCAGCCCATGACGACAACGGGGCACAAAGATCCAGTAGGTATGTCGTGGGTTTGTCACGGCAGATGTCCTTGTGAAGGGACTTAGTCGTGGAGCCATCACAACGGGTTAGCTTAAAGGGGTTAAACCGGACAAGGGGACACGGGGAGTTTTATACTAGTTCGGCCCCTTCGAGGAAGGTAAAAGCCTACGTCTAGTTGTGATTGGTATTGCTAGGGTTTCGAAGGCCAGGGAGCGAATCCGCTTTGTCTGGCTCTCGAGTTGTTGTCTGTCCCTTGAAACATTGTCGGGTCATCCCCTTATATACATGGGTGGTGCCCGTCGGTTTACAGAGTCCCGAAGTCGGATCATAAACGTCGCCGGTTCGGTCTCTACACTTCCTACCTTACAAAGCAAGTTATATGATTAAGCCGGTTTACATCTACAGGTCTTAACTCACTTCTGGGCCTTGGGCCTTCATAAAGCGCCATCATCTTCACGTCTTCATCGGCTTCTAATCTTCATGAAGTTAATCCGACTACTCCTGGCCGGTTTACGCCAAGTAGTAATATCCCCAACATTAGGCCCCAGATTGGTTTGAACTGGTTCATGTCAATCTCCATCACTTAGAAAAGATTCCTCCTTTACATTTTCACCTTGATCTTGTAAACCGCCGTGACGTCATGCTCCAGACCTTTAACAAACCGCCCTGACGTCATCTGTTCATTAAAGCTGAAGATTACCTTCATTAACGCATCTCCAGTCATCGAGGCGACACCATTATTACTTATCCATTTTTTTGAGCTCCTCGATTCCCGCACTTGTCGTTGTATCATTTCGCCTTATAAACAGGGGCAGGGGACCCTTTTTCCTTTCTTTCCTGCTACCCCTTCATCCCTTCTTCTTCCTCGCGAAGTCTCTGCTCCTGAGCGCCGCCGCCATCAACAAGCCTCGCCTCTGCCTCGCCGTCGACCGCTGCATCACCCTGATCAAACCAGAAAACCGCAGCTTCCCTCCGTTGTTCTTGCGACACCGGTAACCTCTTTTACTTCCACCCCAGATCTTATCTTTTTAGGGTTTCACTGTTCGTCGGAGTTCATCGAAAAACTTCAATGTTGCTCCTCTCTTTTCTTATCTGTAGCATTCGAGGCTAGGCTGGACCTGTTGTTCTTGCGCGACTGTAGCCATAATCGTATTCTCCTCATTAAACTCCCTCATTATATCAAGAACTTCTTTATCTGAATCGGCTGAACTATTTAAGTACCGGAAGTTTGAACCTGAATATATTCCAGTTTCTGTCTTCCCTTAGATCCGAAATTTTTATATAAACCTGTGAGATCTGTTTCCCCTTACTTAGGTATTTTTAGATTTGTACTCCTCACACCAATATAGAAGGTTTAACTTTGCATAGAAATCAATACCATTAGCCCTCTGTTAAACCGGAGGAGCCCTTTACCTCCATAGTTATACTCCGGTTTAACAGTGTCTGGGTACCCATGTTCTGATACTGCCTTGTTATCTATTATTGCATTGATCTCCGGTTTATGCAATTTCACATATCAGTATATCTTTTACTCCATTGCATCTTGTATGTCATCCTGAGTGATTTATAAACCGGCCTTTTGTTTCCAGCTTGTTTGTTCCACAATGGCCAAGCAATTTATCGCTTGCAACTGGGCTCGTTACCGTGTCACGGAGGAACAATTGAACGATATGGTCAGCATCGGCTCCTTGCCTAAGAAAACTGAAATTAAATGGCGAGTTCCAGGAGCAGAAAATCCTTCGACCCCAAGGCAGGGTGAGGTGGTGGTCTTTGTTGACCACATAAGCCGTGGCTTCAAACCGCCAGGGTCAAAGTTTTACCGAGATGTGCTTGCCAATTTCCAACTCCATCCTCAAGACATCAGGCCCAACTCAGTATCCAATCTATGTAACTTCCAGGTCTTCTATGAAGTGTACTTACAGGAAGAACCAACTACGGAGCTATTCCGGGACTTCTTTCACTTAAACCAGCACACAGAATTTGTAAATGGCCCCAACACTGAACTTGGTGGTGTCTCAATTCAAAAGCGGAAAGAAGTTGAATTTCCTCATGCCAAACTGCACAGCCATCCAAAGGAATGGAACCAGACTTGGTTTTACTGCCGAGATACGTCCCCTAAAGATGAGAATCCCCTCCCAGGCTTTCGTGATCACCGGCTTTCCAACACCCATCCAATGCCACAACGCTTAAGCTCTGCAGAAAGGGCGAAATATGACCCTTAACTCGCCAAACTCTAGGCTTTCATGGCCAACGGTTTAACAGGTGTTGATTTCGTGCGCTGTTGGATATCTTGGAGCATCTTGCCGCTAAGCCGACATCCCGGTTTAATGTGTGAGTACACCGGTGAGGTTGAAGACCCTCAACGCCATTGCAATATTCAAATAACTATTGAAGAAGTCACTGAAGGTGTAAAGAAGATTTTGAATGAATCGGAACTAGTCTGTAGTCAAACCGGACTGAACCCCTTCTATACTAAGAACAGACCGCCTGCTGTAAGTACTATACTTCCTTTTCATCCTTGATATCTTTAATTTGTTCAACTTGTAATCCTTCTTCTGCGTATGTATGTACAGAGTGATGATCCCTTCTGGAAACGGAAATTCGTAGAAAAAGCAGTAGAGCCAACTGGGGATAAAGCGGTCAAACCTTCTCGCCCCAAAACCAAAGCCGTCAAACGGACGTCAAAACGGAAAACAGCTGATGATCCGGAAGTTGAGGTAGAACTTGAATCAGTTGGCTCCCTTTTCATGCATCTCATTAACAATGATCTTCCTCAGGAGGACACAGAAGGCAGTCAAGCTGATGATGTAGAGGTAATTGCCCTTTCCTCCGGTTCAGACTCTAAGCCAACACAAAAAACCCGTCAAGCAGTCCGGAAAGTAAGCTTTTCTCATCCTCTTGCTCATTTGGATCCAACATTTATTTTGAAGACTCAGCAGCATGAAGCTTGCCGGACAACCCGGCACAGTGGCCAACAGGTTACTTCAACCGGTTTACCTGACACCCCGGTTCGAAAGCGCCGGTCTGAGGTCTCTCCTACTCCTGATAATTCTTACCCCAAGGCAGGTTATTTCAGACAACCTCTTAATCTGCCCGATTCGAATTATCAGGTGACACCTCCCTCATCTTCTGGTGAATTGACAGCAACTCAACTCCCCCCTTTGAAAATTGGGGCTGGGTAAGCTTTGTAACCTTTCATCTCAATGTGTTGTAAATCTGGAATAAAATGTTAACCCTCTTTCTAATTTTGTCTGTAGAGCCAAAGCCAGACCCAGCAAGAAAGCTCGGGTCAACAATCCGTCTGAAGACCCAGCCACTGAAGAAGAAGAACCAAGAGGTGAACCGGAACAAACTTGTGAACCGGAGGGCCCTCATCCTGAAGCCACCTCTGATGAACCGCCCCTTCAAGGACAAAATACTGATGAACCAACAGATGTTGAGCCTGCCGCGCCTAACACCGACCCGGCAGAGCCAAATCGGGCTAGTCCGGTGGGAGATGTTGAGACTCCATTATCACCAGCCAAAAACACTAAAGGCCAAGGAGATGATGTTATTATTACTGGAATGGGCCACAGCTCTCCTGGCCATCCCATAGCCTTAGCTCAACATAGTGCCAAAGAAGAGCGGGCTGCTAGGGAAAAAGGCAAATGGAGTAGTGATTTAGCAAGTTATGCTCATCTCAACACTGAAGAGCTTCACTCTGGCTTCTTGAACCGCTTGCACTCAAACCGGGACTATGAAGCCGGTTTGGTGAATTTGATGAAATAGCAATATGAGGTATTTTCATCTCCCTTTGTTTGTTAATTCAAAGTTGAAATACTAGCCCAAGTAGCCCCCAAGGGCTGTTTTATGATGTTAATCATAAATCGGGTCTGTGTAGCATTTTAAGTTTCTCATCATTGATCCTCAAAATGTCAGGTCTCTAATAAGAACCAAGACTTATCTTTAAACAATTAGATAGCTTTCCGCGGCATAGCCCCCAAAGGCCGGTTTAACTTGGCAAGTTAATCCGGGTTTTAGTCCATGCATCCGTTTTAGAACAGACGTACATGAGCCCCCAAGTGTCCAGGATAATGCTTGCATTGTTCTGGAGACTTGTATAAAATGTAGTACTTCAGAGCAAATAGGCATTAGCCCCCAAGTATGAAGTGCATAACTTGTTATATGCTTTGTACTTAGAACATATATATCCTGTTGTTTGATATATCTTCAATGTTGCAGGCTGATCTGAGGAATAGAGACGCCCGAAACACTAACTTGCAAGAGAATGTGAAGTCACAACAAGAAGAAGCTGCCAAAGCCAAAGAGGAGCTGACCAAAGCCCTGCTGCAATGGAAAAACTGAAAGAATCTTTCAACAAGGACCGTGCTGATTGGGAAATCGAAAACTCCGGTTTAATAAAAAGTGCTGAAGACGCCAAGGCTGCCCTGAAACCAGTTGTGGAAGAACTATCTGGTTTGAAACGGCAAATTAACGCTATGACTTCTGCTATCTTTGGTAAGTATCTCCTTTATATATTTGGTGCAACTCATGGAATCTTATCATTGATCAGACTGCTGATGTTAAACCATGACAGGCACCCGGATTGCTCATCTTGGTACAGACATGTGCATGAAGCTCAAAGCGGCATATACTTTGATCGAACATTTGTACTCTGGGTCTCAGCGGGGTATCTGCACGGGGGCTTACAACAAACCGGCCCCAACCTTGATAAAAGAAACACTTGAGAAGCTGGCCATGTTACCAGCCCGGATTGCCGAGTTGAAGAAGGCAGTTGCCAGAGCAGGAGCTTTAACCGCACTTATTCAAGCCAAAGCCTGGATTCTAGACCTTGAAGCGGCGGACATCATTAAAGGATATCCAGGCGTGAAGGAGGACGGTTCAGACTTCGACAATGATGACCTCCGGCGGCTGACCAAAGAGATGCGGCCAATAGCCAGCAAGCTGGCCAAAGACACAGACTTGTCCCATTTTCAACCGGCTTATGACGCTGAAGGGGAAAGACAACCTGCAGAAATCCATGAAGTTGAAGAACTTGTGCCTCCGATTCATAAGCACACTTATGCTCCTGATATTAATCCATCCAATCTTATCCATGAAGAGGCAGTGTTTCAAGCTTTAACTGGAATCGATTGGTCGACGGTTGATTTCCAGCGTCTGGGGAGGGATGAAGAAGTGCCCACACCAACTGACCCTCAACCATCAAACCTTCCAGACGAAGCGTCTTAAACCGGTCGTTGGTTTACTGGCTATTGTGTGTCGATACTTTGAAAAACAATTATGCAATTGGAGCCGCTTTGAAAGCTTGTTGTAATAGGATAGCCAAAACTCTGTTATCTGCCATGCCATCGAGCATGTTTTGTAATACCTCGTGACAACTTTTTCCATCTTTTGGGATATATTTATGCATAGCTCAGGAATAGTTTCGTTCCTGAATACAAAAACTTGCAAAGTGTCCTAGTGGTTTACCACTAGACGGGTTACGATGCTCAATATATATATACAATACTTAGATGAATGATCAAAGTTGTTTGTATAAAAAGTAATATGTGCAACATACCTTGTTGGTTGACCAACTTGTTTTGGTAAAGGTGCTAACACCAATCCGGAGTGATGATAACTCCATCCTTATAATGCCGGATTATGATAATAAACTGTATCGGGACATAACAATCACCGGGTTTTCTTTATAACACTAGTTATTTAGTCAAACCAGACCGGGACAATGAACACCGGTTTATAACTGATCATGCACTGACAACTTGTAGTTAAAAGGCAAGCCGGGTCAAGGACGCCGGGTTATCAAAAGACACTTATGAATCTCAACAAATAAACCTCAGAAAGGAAATATGCAAGGCTTTTTACGAGCTGCCAGGCTCCAAATCGAGGCTTTTCATGCGCTGCCAGGCCTCTGAGTTAAACCATTTAACAAAGCCTTTTAAGATGGGCCTCCAATAAACCAATCGTCGTTTTAACTTTCACAAGTTCAGGGTCTGTAAAAGATTGACTTGTCAAACGTTCGGCGGGTCATACCAGGATTACCTGGACAGGAGTGGCTTACTTGATGAAGGCAGGTTAACCCGGGGTTTTAGGTGAATACACCAGGCTTCCAAGCCATGGCTTGGTAGCCAATTACAAGGGTCCTTTCAAACTCTTTGTTGCTTTGCAAAAAGAGCCCCCAAGTAACTTTGTGAGTTGTGCTCAGTGTGTGCCCATGTTTGAGGTTGTGCTTTGTACAATACTCTCTTTGGCTCCACATATTTTTCTTTCGTGGCTTAAACGCCTATCAAGAGGTGTAGCTATGGTGTGATAACAACCAAGCCCCCTAGTGATATCCCTTTGTGGTGTCAAACCGATCAAGAGGTGTAGCTATGGTTCAGATATGACCAAGCCCCCTAGTAATTTTCTTTATATCCGTGCGGCTGCTGAGACCGGATTAACAAAAAACTCCGCTTTGTCAGTAAACTCTTGTAAGCACACACAGGATGTAAAAAGAACAGATACCCCGCTGTTACGGAGGCTCCGGTTTATTATATGATATATATACATCGTCATAAACATGTACATATGAAGAGCCTATGGCTTCAAGTATAGTAAGGCCTAAGAAGAGCTATGTTCCATGGCCGCTTGGTCTCCTCCTCCGATTTACGTGAGTATTTGTGCTCTCGAACATCAATGAGGTAGTAAGACCCGTTGTGCAGATTCTTGCTGACCACAAAGGGTCCTTCCCAAGGTGGGGATAGCTTGTGCATATCAGTCTGATCCTGGATGAGCCGGATCACCAAATCACCTTCTTGAAAGGTTCTGGTCTTAACCCGGCAGCTGTGATAACGTCGGAGATCTTGTTGATAAATCGCCGAACGTGCTGCTGCAAGATCACGCTCTTCATCCAACAGGTCCAGGGAATCTTGACGTGCCTTCTCATTATCAGCTTCAACGTAGGCTGTCACACGGGGCGAGTCGTGACGGATGTCACTAGGAAGAACTGCCTCCGCTCCATAAACCATGAAGAAAGGTGTGTAACCCGTAGACCTATTGGGTGTGGTGTTGATGCTCCATAACACAGAAGGTAGATCCTCAACCCAACAACCCGGTGTCCGCTTTAAAGGAATCATAAGCCTGGGTTTGATACCTCGTAGAATTTCTTGATTTGCCCTTTCGGCTTGACCATTAGACTGGGGGTGAGCTACTGATGCTAGATCGAGCTGGATGTGCTCACGTTGGCAAAATTCCTCCATCTCCCCTTTTGACAGGTTAGTACCATTATCAGTTATAATACTGTGTGGAAAGCCAAACCGGAATATCACCTTTTTGATGAACTTAACCGCCGTGGCCGCATCACACTTACTGACTGGTTCTGCCTCCACCCATTTGGTAAATTTATCAACTACTACTAACAGGAGGGTCTTTGTCCTTGGATCGCTTGAAGGGTCCAACCATATCAAGCCCCCAAGTTGCAAACGGCCAAGTTATTGGAATCATCCTCAGCTCTTGAGCTGGAATGTGCACACGGCGGGCAAATTTTTGACAACCGTCACATCTCTTGACTAAATCCTCCGCATCAGCATGCGTTGTCAACTAGTAAAAACCGTGACGAAAAGCTTTAGCCACCAAAGATTTTGAACCAGCGTGGTGACCGCAATCTCCTTCATGAATTTCTCGCAAAATCTCACAACCCTCTTGAGGAGAAACACAACGCTGAATTGCTCCTGAAACATTGTAATGATGCAACTCCTCGTTGAGTATGGTCATGGACTTGGAACGTCGGATTATCTGTCGAGCCAATGTTTCATCGTCTGGTAACTCACCCCGGTTCATGTAAGCCAGATATGGGATTGTCCAATCCGGTATGACGTGCAGAGCTGCCACCAATTGAGCCTCCGGATCCGAAATAGCCAACTCTTCTTCTGTTGGTACCTTGACTGATGGATTATGCAGTACGTCAAGAAAGACATTTGGCAGAACCGGTTTATGCTGAGAACCAAGACGACTTAAAGCGTCCGCCGCTTCATTCTTTTGCCGGTCTATATGGTCCACCTGATAACCCTTGAAGTGACCAGCCACTGTGTCCACCTCTCGCCGATATGCAGCCATGAGTGGTTCCTTAGAATCCCAAGTGCCAGACACCTGTTGAGCCACCAGATCTGAATCCCGAAGCACTTAACCCGGCCTAAGTTCATCTCCTTAGCCATCCGAAGACCGTGGAGCAAAGCCTCATATTCAGCTGCATTGCTAGTACAAGGGAACATTAAACGGAGGACATAACAAAACTTATCACCTCGTGGGGAGGTTAGTATGACTCCAGCCCCCGAGCCCTCCAACTGTCTGGACCCATCAAAATGAATAGTCCAATATGTATTATCTGGTTTCTCTTCAGGTGCTTGTAACTCCGTCCAGTCATTGATGAAGTCCACGAGTGCCTGGGATTTGATCGTTGTGCGGGGGTATGTATTTGAGTCCATGAGGTCCAAGCTCGATAGCCCACTTAGCAATCCGGCAAGTTGCTTCTCTGTTTTGAATGATATCCCCTAGAGGGGCTGAACTGACCACTGTGATGGGATGGCCCTAAAAATAGTGTTTAAGCTTCCGGCTTGCCATAAACACTCCATACACCAGCTTCTGCCAATGTGGATACCTCTGCTTTGACTCAATGAGCACCTCACTGATATAATAAACCAGTCGTTGAACCAGATATTCCTTACCAACTTCCTTGCGCTCCACCACGATAGCCATGCTAACAGCTCGGGCATTAGCAGCCACATATAGCAATAATGGCTCCTTATCGATCGGTGCTGCAAGCACGGGCGATTCAGCTAACTGCCTCTTCAGATCCTTGAACGCTTTATCAGCTGCCTCGCTCCAGACAAAGTTATCTGTTTTCTTGAGCATCTGATATAAAGGGATGGCCTTCTCCCCGAGACGACTGATAAAACGGCTCAAAGCTGTAATCCGGCTGGCCAGACGTTGAATGTCATTAATACACGATGGTTTAGCCAAAGATGTGATCGCTGAATTTTTTTTCCAGATTAGCCTCGATGCCTCTGTTTGACACCAAAAAACCCAAGAGCTTGCCTGTCGGGACACCAAAGACACACTTCTCCGGATTGAGCATCATCTTGTAAACCCGAAGGTTGTCAAAGGTTTCTCTCAAATCATCTATCAATGTTTCCTCCTTTCTAGACTTTATCATAGTATCATCCACATATGCATGAACATTGCGCCCAATCTGCTTATGAAGGCAATTTTGAACACAGCGCTGATAAGTTGCCTGGGCACTCTTGAGTCCAAAGGGCATGCAGACATAGCAGAAAGCTCCAAAGGGAGTTATGAAAGCTGTCTTCTCCTGGTCCTTTACCGCCATTTTGATCTGATGATAACCAGAATAAGCATCCAGAAAACACAAACGGTCACAACCTGCCGTAGCATCAATTATCTGATCAATGCAAGGGAGGGCAAAGGGGTCTGCAGGGCAAGCCTTGTTTAAATCTGTGTAATCCACACACATATGCCAAGTGTCGTTTTTCTTAAGAACCAGCACCGGATTAGCCAACCACTCTGGATGAAAGACTTCCACGATAAACCCTCCGGCGAACAACCAAGCTACCTATTCACCGATAGCCTTACGCCTTTCTTCATTGAAGCGGCGGAGAAACTGCCGGACCGGTTTAAACTTAGGATCGATGTTAAGTGTGTGCTCAGCGAGTTCCCTTGGTACACCTGGCATGTCAGAAGGTTTCCATGCAAAGATGTCCCGATTCTCACGGATGAACTCGATGAGCGCGCTTTCCTATTGGGGATCCAGGTTAGCGCTGATGTTGAATTGCTTGGATGAGTCGCCAGGAACAAAATCAATCATCTTAGTGTCTGTAGCCAATTTGAACTTCAACGCCGGATCATGTTCCGTAGTCGGCTTTTTCAAAGAGGTCATATCTGCCAGATCAACTTGCTCCTTATAGAATTTCAACTCCTCCGTGGCACAAACCGACTCAGCATAAGCCGCATCACCTTCCTCACACTCCAAAGCAATCTTTCTGCTTCCATGTACTGTGATAGTCCCCTTATGACCTGGCATTTTAAGCTGTAGATGAACATAACATGGCCTTGCCATGAACTTAGCATAAGCCGGCCGCCCAAACAGGGCGTGATACGGGCTTTTGATTTTTACCACCTCAAAAGTCAATGTTTCTGACCTTGAATCATAGTCATCTCCAAAAGCCACCTCCAAGGCTATCTTGCCTGCCGGATATGCAGATTTACCAGGCACCACACCATGAAAAACGGTATTTGACGGTTTAAGATTCTTATCTGTCAACCCCATACGGCGGAATGTATCATAATATAGGGTATTGATACTACTTCCCCCATCCATGAGCACTTTGGTGAACTTGTACCCCCCCAACTTGAGGGGCCACCACCAGGGCCAAGTGACCCGGATTGTCAACCCGGGGTGGGTGATCCTCTCTACTCGACAAAATGGGTTGCTCAGACCAGCGCAAATACTGAGGCACTGCCGGTTCAACAGAGTTTACTGCCCTCTTGTGAAGCTTCTGATCACGCTTACACAAACTAGTAGTGAAGACATGATATTGCCCGCTATTTAGCTGCGTGGGATTGCTCTGGTAACCCGACTGCTGCTGCTGCTGGTTCCCCTAATGGTTGTAACTTCCCTGGTTGCCTTGGTGCCCTTGATTGATGTGTCCGGTTTGGTTGCCTTGAAACCCTAAACCGGAATCGCCACCTCCGTAACCCGGCCCGTGGTAACCACCTCCTGAACCTCCGGGCGGGCCATTATCATACTGGAACATATTGGAGTTCTTGAAATCCCGCATGATATAACAGTCCTTCCAAAGATGCGATGCGGGCTTCTCCTTTGATCCATGCTTTGGACAGGGTTGATTTAACAGGCGTTCCAAATTGGGGCTTGAACCTCCGCCCCTCTGGGGATGCTTGCCCTTGCGGCGCTGGCCATTCTCTTGGGCATTGGTGTTAGCTACAAAGTCCAAGCTGTTGTCGGCCTTGCGCTTACCACTGTTCCCATGGCATGCCGGATTATGCTGCTGACCCTTGGTGTTGCCATTCTTCTTCCCTTTCCCCGGTTTGTCCTCCTCTGAATCCGGGTCCTTGGTATTATCTGAATTGGCGTATTTAACCAAAGCGGTCATGAGCATTGACATATCATTGCAGTGACGTTTGAGCCTTCCTAACTTCTGTTTGAGCGACAGAAAATGGCAATTGCCCTCCAACGTTAGTACTGCAGTATCTGCATTGATACAATCCGATGAGTGCAAAATTACTGAGACCCGCTTGACCCAATGGGTCGTGGACTCCCCTTCCTCTTGGACACAAGCGGACAGATCCACGATTGACATCGGTTGCTTACAAGTATCCTTGAAGTTCTGGATAAACCGGTGCTTCAAATCGGCCCATGATCCGACAGAATTAACTGGTAAGCTCTTTAACCAAGTACGAGTTGTTCCCTCCAACATCATGGTGAAGTATTTGACACATACCGCTTCGTCCATGTCCAGCATCTCCATTGCCATCTCGTAACTTTCAACCCACGCCTCTGGTTGCAAATCGGTAGTGTAATTGGGCACTTTACGAGGTCCTTTGAAATCCTTGGGCAGTCTCACATTACGCAAAGCGGGGGTGAGACATGGCACCCCTAAGGAACTGAAGACCACCCCTGGTTCTATTGAAGCGGTAGGGTGAACCGGAGTATGTTGACGCGCTCCGTGTCGAGCTGCTAACTCGGCCTCCCAACGCGCGCGTCCATGATCCACCACATCTTGTGCATTTAGCACCTCCCCCTGCCGGGTTGTGCCCTCGCGCGAGTTACGGCGACGTGCGCTGCTTGACATAGTCGGTTCATCCTCCACGTGTATGTTGTAGCTCCGGCTTGGATAGGGAGTAGAATGAATCCTCTACCGACTGTGTGAGTATGCCTGTTGCTGGTTTAGCGCCGTTTGAAGGAGGTCTCTAGCCCGACGTGCCTCAATCGCAACTGGTGATTCGCCGTCAGTTGGGAGGGCTGCCAGGCGTGAAGCGGCGGCCACAATATTGTCCAACAGGTTGGAATAATGCCCGGGAGGTGTCGGTACATGTTGTGGCACAATGTTGTTCTGATGAGGTGGGTCCATCGTGTGCGGTTGAACCGGTGCCCCCGTTCCTGGTGCCTCCGCCCGGTTCAGTACCGGCTGGTGACTAGCTCCTGCTCCTGGTGTGTTGAAGAGATTTCGCGGCTCATAACCCGATGGGAGATGCGATCGGTACCTTCTTCTCAGGACTTCTTCGAAAGCGTTCTGATCCAGCCTAATCCGGTAGGCCTGTGCTTCCAATTCAGCCCGTTCTGTAGCCATCCTAGCATTCTCCGCCGCTAGGTCCGCTTTAGCCTGGGCTATCTAATCCTTTACCTTTGCAATCTCTGGGTTGTGCTGATCCCTGGCTGCTGCATCCACCTCTGCGGCCATCAATGCTGCCAAAGCGTCAAACAAGTCAGACAAGACTTGAGCTAGGGGCGGCGCAGAGCTTCCTGCCCCCGCTGGTGTGGCCGTTGTTGACCCGGAGAGCATTGCTGCAGCAGTTGATGAGCGAGGCGGTGACTGTGTACCGGCCATGAAGATAGCGGCCCGGTTTGGCAGATCAGGGAGGTCTGGAATACTGTTGCCCTCGGATCCCCCACCAATCCGGCCATCTTGTAACTGATAGAGCGATTCAGTTTCTCCAGAAGACTCATCATCAGAACAGATAATGGTTTCTCCATCGGACGCTGGTCCGTCCTCGTATTCTGCTCCATGGATAGCACCTACGAAGACGTGTTTCATCACGGGCTGAACCGGCGAAGAACTTGTACGCTGAGCCGTTTCGATGATGTCGGTGCAGGTGTCCGGCTCAGGGGCCGGTTCGCCAATCTTGCCGATGAAGACATGAATCCCACCAAAGGGGACCCAGTACCCATATTCAATTGAATCGGCCTCGGGATCCCATCCCACGTTGTCGATGTAGAGCTTGCCGCGACGACTCTTCATCATTCGGCCCACAGCGTATCCCTTGAGTCCATCAAAGCTGCCCTTCAAGAACTCGAAACCATCGTGCGATAGCCCCATGGTGGGCGCCAACTATCATGGGTTTGTCACGGCAGATGTCCTTGTTAAGGGACTTAGTCGTGGAGCCATCGGAACGGGTTAGCTTAAAGGGGTTAAACCGGACAAGGGGACACGGGGAGTTTTATACTAGTTCGGCCCCTTCGAGGAAGGTAAAAGCCTACGTCTAGTTGTGATTGGTATTGCTAGGGTTTCGAAGGCCAGGGAGCGAATCCTCTTTGTCTGGCTCTCGAGTTGTTGTCTGTCTGTAGGATCGAAAGTATGTCTAGAGGGGGGTGATTAGACTACTTGACCAAATAAAAACTTAACCTTTTCCCAATTTTAGTTCTTGGCAGATTTTAGCTATTGTAGGACAAGTCAAGCAATCATCACACAATTCAAGCAAGCATGCAAAGAGTATATTGGCAGCGGAAAGTAAAGCAAGCAACTTGCAAGAATGTAAAGGGAAGGGTTTGGAGAATTCAAACGCAATTGGAGACACGGATGTTTTTCCCGTGGTTCGGATAGGTGGTGCTATCCTACATCCACGTTGATGGAGACTTCAACCCACGAAGGGTAACGGTTGCGCAAGTCCATGGAGGGCTCCACCCACTAAGGGTAACGGCTGCGCGAGTCCACGGAGGGCTCCACCCACGAAGGGTCCACGAAGAAGCAACCACCCACAAAGGGTCCACGAAGTAGCAACCTTGTCTATCCCACCATGGCCATCGCCCACGAAGGACTTGCCTCACTAGCGGTAGATCTTCACGAAGTAGGCAATCTCCTTGCCCTTACAAACTCCTTGGTTCAACTCCACAATCTTGTCGGAGGCTCCCAAGTAACACCTAGCCAATCTAGGAGACACCACTCTCCAAGAAGTAACAAATGGTGTGTAGGTAATGAACTCCTTGCTCTTGTGCTTCAAATGATAGTCTCCCCAACACTCAACTCTCTCTCATAGGATTTGGATTTTGTGGAAAGAAGATTTGAGTGGAAAGCAACTTGGGAAGGCTAGAGATCAAGATTCATATGGTAGGAATGGAATATCTTGGTCTCAACACATGAGTAGGTGGTTCTCTCTCAGAACGTATGAGTTGGAATTGTGTATATGTTCTGATCGCTCTCTCCACGAATGAAGAGGAGGTGGAGGGGTATATATAGCCTCCACACAAAATCCAACCGTTACACACAGTTTTCCAATCTCGGTGGGACCGAATCAACAAACTCGGTCAGACCGAAAAGGTAAACCTAGTGACCGTTATAGATTTTCGGTGGGACTGACATGCAACTCGGTAGGACCGATATGATTAGGGTTTGGGCATAACGTAATCTCGGTGAGACTGATTACACAAACTCGGTGAGACCGATTTTGGTAATTAGCTAACCAGAGAGTTGGTCAGGCAAACTCGGTGGGACCGATTTGCTCTTTCGCTGAGACCGAAAAGTTACAAAAAGGAAACACTGAATTTACATTGCAATCTCGGTGGGACCGATTCGCTCTTTCGGTGAGACCGAAAAGTTACGAAAGGGAAACAAAGAGTTTGCAATCCCATCTCGGTGAGATCGAGATCCCTATCGGTAGAACCGAATTGCTAGGGTTTGGAAGTGGCTTATGAGAAGTGAAACTCAGTGGCGCCGGATAGAAAGAATCGGTAGGACCGAGTTTGGCTTAGGGTTTAGGTCATATGTGGATATGGGAAAGTAGTTGAGGGTTTTGGAGCATATCACTAAGCACATGAAGCAAGAGGCTCATTAAGCAACACCTCATCCCTCCTTGATAGTATTGGCTTTTCCTAAAGACTCAATGTGATCTTGGATCACTAAAATATAAAATGAAGAGTCTTGAGCTTTTGAGCTTGAGCCAATCATTTGTCCTTAGCATTTTGAGGGTTCCACTTTCACATCCATGCCATGCCAATCATTGAGCTTTCCTGAAATAGTCATCTTGGAATAGCATTAGCTCAATGAGCTATATGTTGTTATGAATTACCAAAACCACCTAGGGATAGTTGCACTTTCACTGTCCCTTGAACCGCTGCCGGGTCGTCCCCTTATATACATGGGTGGAGCCCGTCGGTTTACAGAGTCCCGAAGCCGGATCATAAACATCGCCGGTTCGGTCTCTACACTTCCTATCTTACAAAGCAAGTTATATGATTAAGCCGGTTTACATCTACAGGTATTAACTCACTTCTGGGCCTTGGGCCTTCGTAAAGCGCCATCATCTTCATGTCTTCACGGGCTTCTAATCTTCATCAAGTTAGTCCGGCTACTCCTGGCCGGTTTATGCCCATTAGTAATATCCCCAACAAGGTATGTATTGGCCTCTGGCCCGCCAGGGTTAGTTATATTTTGTCTTACAACATTCGCACGCACTTTTTTTACTAAATCAAACACACAGCACAGTTCTATTTTCCTCTTGAAACGCATGTCCTACATCTGTTTTCTAATCTCTACCTATGGTTTTACTAGTTCATATACACGCATCATTATATTGAAAATACATAAAATTCCCTTTTCATATTTACATCCTTATTTTTGTTGTTGTTTTCCCTCCCAGCGCTGATTTTTTTACCACTGGTTTTCCCTTAAACCAACTCCATTGTCCCACGTCTTATTTGCTTACAAAAACAAAACGATTTTTTGGCAAATCAATAAGTTCTTAAAAATGTTTATCATTTCGGGATTACAAAAGTTCGGACTCCACCGAAATATGCAAAATAAGGTTGAACTTTTTGACCGTGGTCCTGGGCAGAAAATGGGCTGTAATAAATTACTTAAGAATTAGCAAATGGGCTGCAAATTATTAAAAAATAGCAAATGGGCTCTATTTTGTCTGCCACAGATTTGGAGGCTGACTTGTGGGCCTACTAAGTTCATGAGTACACAAGGTTTATCAAAAAAGAAACTTAGTCAACAATCGACTCTACCAGCGTTAGACCGTTAGATGTCAATCTAACGGCAATCGTGCTTCTTCAGTCTCTGATCTTCCTGCCCCAGCCGCCCAAACCAGCACCGTCGAAACCGCCTGCTCCCGCCTCCTGTGGCCGGCTGTGCTGCCGAGCAGGCCTGACGGCCCCATCATATACTCGCATCCCTGGCCTGTCTATCCCTCTACTCACCCACACCTCCTGTTATTTTTCGGCGAGGGCAGCCGAACCAGTCAACCCTCATACTCTCCACCACGTGGGCAGCCACTGTCGTGTCTTCCCCGGCTCCGTGTCGTTCCCTTCGTAGGCCTCACCGTCGTCCACCACCTTGGTGCTCTGGGCGCGACGTGGTCAACATGGTCAACGAACGACATCCATCGGAAGTGGACTGTACGTGGAGAGGCTGACAGCTGGGTCCACGGCCGCACACAAGGAAATGCCTCCTTATTACGCGCAAAATAATGATTCCTCCACCTGACATCTGGGACCCCCGGAAGGGCCTCTGTATTTCGCGAAAAAAACGTTCCCTCCGCTGACAGGCCGTACCCACCAACTATATCTTCGCATGTAAGGAAGTGCCTCCTTATTGCGCACAAAAAAATGAATACCCCCTGCCAGCTGGGACCCACCACAGTGGGAGGCTGACTTGTGGGCCTACTAAGTTGACGGGGACGGAGGGCTTTGTCAACTTAGTCAATATGAACGATTCTACCTCCAGTGACCATACGATGTCCATCCAACGGCCTTAGTGCTTCTTCAACCTCTGGTCTTCTTGCTCCAGCCGCCCAAAGCAGCGCCAGTCGTGCCGCCTGCTCCTACCTCCCGTGGCCGGCTGTACTGCCGCGGAGGCCTCACCACCCCCATACTACTCCCACCGCTGTCCAGGCCATCCCTCCACTCACCCACACCCCCTGTTATTCTACGGCGACGGCAGCATCACATCGCAGCCGAACCAGTGAACCCTTGTACTCCTCTCTGCGTGGGCATCCACTGTCGCGTCTTCCCCGGCTCCGCGTCGTCCCCTTCCTAGGCCTCGCCTTCGTCCACCACCTTGGTGCTCTCGGCGCGGCATGGTCAACGTGGTCAACGACCGACTTCCATTGGAAGAGTATTGTACATGGAGAGGCTGACAGCTTGGTCCACGGCCACAGCCTAATTTGTTTGTGATTTGCCAAGTAAGTCGCTTTGTCAGGCCTGTTGGGCTGCAAATCTTTCAAGACGAGGAGAGCTTCATTCGGCTGGCCGAGAAAATGGCCTATCGGTAATGAGAAATGGGTTGTACATTTTTAAAACACATCAAACCGGCAATTAGTTTCAAATTTCTTTTTTTTCATTTTGAGATTTTAAATTGCATTGATTTTTATGCATGGACAATTTGTTGGATTTTATATTGATATACATTTATTTTTAAAATCAGTTTGAATGTGACTCGAAATTTCGGGATTAAAAACAGTTCGGACCGCACCAAAATATGCAAAATTTCGTATAATTTTTTAACCGTGGCCACAATATGGGTTGTAATGCTAACAAAAACAATATGGGCTCCAAAAAAACCTTAAGAATTAGCAAATGGGATGTAAATTATTAGAAATAATGGCAGATGAGTTGTATGATGTTTTCCACAAATTTGAGGCTTTCCTAAAAAAAGTTGACACACAAGCAGTGACTGTTGGAAGTCCATCCAACGGCCGTCGTGCTTCTTCAATCTCTGCTCTTCCTGGTCCAGGCGCTCAAACAAGCGCCGGCGTGACTGCCCGCTCCCTCCTCCCCGCGGCCAGCTGTGCTGCCACGCAGGCCTCACCGCCCCATCGTACTCCCATCGCTGGCCTAGCCATCCCTATACTCACGCACACCTGCTATTATTCTCCGGCGATGGTAGACGAACCAGTAAACCCTCGTACAGTCGTACTCCCCTCCGCATGGGAAACAACTACCGAGTCTTCCCTGCCTCCGTGTCGTTCCCTTCCTAGGCCTCGCCGTCGTCCATCGCCCTAGTGCTCTCGGCGCGGCCTGGTCAACGCAACGACCGACATGCATCTGAAGTGGACTGTACATGGAGAGGCTGACAACTAGGGTCCATGGCCACACGCAAGGAAATGCCTCATTATTACGCGCAAAATAATGATTCCTCCACCTGACATCTCGGACCCACCGAAAGGGCCTCTATATTTCACGAAAAAAACATTACCGCCGCTGACAGCTTGGACCCACCAGCTATATCTTTGCATGCAAAGAAGTGCCTGCTTATTACGCACAAAAAAAATGAATACTCCCCCTGCTAGCTAGGACCCAGTATAGTTGCAGGCTGACTTGTGGGCCTACTAAGTTGACGGGGACAGAGGGCTTTGTCAACTTAGTCAATATGCACGATTCTAGCTCCAGTGACCGTACGATGTCCATCCAACGGCCGTAGTGCTTCTTCAACCTCTGGTCTTCTTGCTCCAGCTGCCAAAACCAGCGCCGGTCGTGCCTCGTGCTCCTGCCTCCCGTGGTCGGCTGCGATGCGGTGGAGGCCTCACCACCCCCTACTACTCCCACCGCTGGCCAGGCCATCCCTCTACTCACCCACACCCCCTGTTATTCTGCAGCGACGGCAGCCTCACACCGCAGCGAACCAGTGAACCCTCATACTCCTCTACACGTGGGCATCCACTACCTCGTCTTCCCCGGATCCGCGCCGTCCCCTTCCTAGGCCTCGCCGTCATCCACCGCCCTGGTGCTCTCGGCGTGGCGTGGTCAACGTGGTCAAGGAACGACTTCCATCGGACGTGGACTGTACATGGAGAGGTTGACAGCTGGGTCCATGGCCGCAACAAGGAAGTGCCTCCTTATTACGCGCAAAATAATTATTCCTCCACCTGACAGCGGGGACCCACTAGACGGGCCACCGTATTTTGCAAAAAAGTGTTTCCCCCTGACTGCTGGGACCCACCAGCTACATCTTCGCACGCAAGGAAGTGCGTCCGGGCAAAAATACGATTCACCCCCTGATGGCTGGGACCCACCAGCTACATCTTCGCACACAAGGAAGTGCCTGACAGTCGGGACCCTCCTGGTTGAAGCGTACGTAGCATTGTCATTCTGGTCGCGAACATGTACGTACGTACTAGTCGATGTAGAGGTGTGCACATGTCGTAGTAGAGGCGCGCATGTAGCATGTACACATACATACAGCAGCCAGTGTGCAAGAAAGAAAATACGGCCACGTACGTACATACGGGCAGGGTCTCGAACGCCTACTCGCGCATACGTACGGCCAGGGCTCGTGTACATGGCTGGGTTGGAACGGAGAAACAGCATCGTCGGCGTGTTCATGGGGAGCCAACCGGCTGGGTCGGAACGGAATGCATCATCGTGTTCATCGGAATGCAAAATGGGACTCCATGGGATACTGTTCATCTCCACCGTCGACCCCCTCCAGCCTCCACGGGCTACTGTTCATCCACCGTCGACCTCCTCCAGCCTCCACCTTCGACTATTCATCCACGGGCTCCTGTTCATCCAGCCATCACCGCGCGCTACTCCATCGGCTATTGTTCAACCAGCCCTCTCCACGGGCTCCTGTTTAACCACCCCTCCACGGGCTACTGTTCATCCAGCCCTCCACCGTCTACTGTTCATCCTGACCTCCACGGGGTGGTCCTGTTCATCCAGCCCTCCACGGGGTCCTGTTCATCCAGCCCCAACCGGCTCGATCGATCGGGGTCCTGTTCATCCAGAGGCAACACCACGGGGTCCTGTTCATCCACCCCAACGGGAACTGTTCATCCAAACCCCCCAGCAATGCTCACTGTTCATCCAGAGGCAACACCACGGAGTCCTGTTTATCCACCCCCACCGGGAATTGTTCATCCAACCCCCCCAGCAACGCTCACTGTTAATCCAGAGGCGACATCGATCGGCTTCAATTAGCAGCAGTAGCGAAGGAATCGCTCGATCGGGTTCAGTTAACACCCATCAGTCGATCGCTCGAGTTCAATAATGCGTAGCCTACAGTGCAATCGCTCGGGTTCAATTGGAGCCCAACGCCTCTCTTGGGTTCAGTTAGAGCCCAACGCCTCGCACCCACGCGTGTGCGTGTACGAGAGAAACATGCATTGCTCGGCCCCGATCACCCAGCGTAACCGGGAACACCCCGATATTTTCCTCGCCCTCGCTTCTACCATGGTTTTTTCCATCATGGACGGCCTAAAGAATGTCATGCAGCTGCGTCTCCAGCCCTCCTAGGATGAAAAGCCCATTTTCTGTCATGATTTTTTGTCATAGAAGTAGGACCCCACCACATCTATGATGATACCGTGTTTTGTCACAATTATTGTCGCAGAAGTGTCATAAGTATGACAGGAAAAAAATTCATTTGGCCCAAAATGTCACGGACATGTCTTTTTTTGTAGTGTTATAAAATGTTCTTGATGACCCACTCCCTATTGATGATAGTTTTCCCGATGAGCAATTAGCTGTCATAAATGCTTCTCGTACTGCTACATGGTATGCTGATTATGCTAATTACATTGTTTCTAAATTTATACCACCTAGTTTCACATACCAGCAAAAGAAAAGGTTTTTCTATGATTTGAGACATTACTTCTGGGATGACCCACACCTTTATAAAGGAGCAGATGGTGTTATTAGACGTTGTGTACCTGAGCATGAACAGGAACATATCCTATGCAAGTGTCACTCCGAGGCTTATGGAGGACACCACGCTGGAGATAGAATTGCACATAAGATTTTTTGCAGGAAAAATCCTCTCTAAATGGGAAGGTCCTTACGTTATCGAGGAGGTCTATCGTTCCGGTTCCATAAAAATCAACAACTTCGAAGGCACAAATCTGAAGGTGGTGAATGGTCAAAGAATCAAACATTATATCTTAGGTAGTCCCATAAATGTTGAAACCAATGTTATTGACACCGTAACCCCGGAGGAGTACATAAGGGACACTTTCCAGAATGTTTCAGACTCCGAAAAGGAACATGTATGTGGTACGGTAAGTAAACCGACTCCAAAATAGTTCTAACAGCATTTTTTCTCCGTTTTGGAATACTTAAGAAAATAGGAAAATAAGAAGTACTCCGGAAAGGACACGAGGCATCCACGAGGGTGGGGGCACGCCCTACCCCCTGGGCGCGCCCCCTGCCTCGTGGGCACCTCGTGTGCCCTCCGGACTCCGTTTTCTTGCACGATACTCCTTCTGGTCGGTAAAAATTCATTATATAATCTCTCGAAGGTTTTGACCACCGTACCATGACAAAATCCTCTGTTTTTGTTTTGAGTCATTTCTGCCGCAGATTAGAGCAATATGTCGTCCTAGGATTCGGAGGGAGAAATCTATGTGGCTAATTACCTTGCAGACCCTAAGGTCTATAGGGACTTGGAGCATTGTGGTTGGACCACGAAGGAAGAAGAAGACTATGATCCTAGGGGAAAGGAGGAGACGAGCTCAGATGAAGATGAAGTCCCATTACCTCAACCTGGGGACATGCGTGTGGAGTTCAAAAAGTCAAGCCTCCCTGATAGAGCAAAGAAAGCTAAGATTGAGTTTATCCCTTTTCGCCTCTTGCAGGAGAACAAACAGGAACTTTGCAGAAAGATATTAAGCCTTGAGCAGGAGATCGATGACCTAAGGGAGCAAAATTCTATCCACGAGTGCAAATTAAGGAAGAAGCCTACGTCATCAACAACTCCACCATCACCACCTCCGAAGAAAGAGACATGAATACATGGGTATGGGCACTCCCCTTGGCAACTGCCAAGCTTGGGGGAGGTGCCCCAGTATTGTATCACCATCACACTTCTATCTTTACCGTTTTTCTTAGTTCAATCCTTTTGGTTATATCTTGATCTAGTAGAATAAAGTTTAGTATGATCTAGCTTTGAGTTTTTGTGTTGATCCTTATCTATGTAGTCGAGTCCGTGAGCTATATATAATAAATATTAGTCTTGGGTCGAGGGCTTGGTTATCTTGCTATGATCTTGAGGGAAGAAAAAAAGAAATAAAAAGATCATATTGATCTTATGGAGAGTAATGACTTCACATATAAAGAGTATGATGAATAAAAGTTGTTGAGAGTTGACAAACATAGTTTTGGTCATCGTTGCAATTAATAGGAAGTAATAAAGAAAGAGAGGTTTTCACATATAACTATACTATCTTGGACATCTTCTATTGTGAGCACTCATTAAAATATGACATGCTAAAAAGTTGATGTTGGACAAGGAAGACAACGTAATGGGTTATGTTTTCTTATATCCGAAATAAATTATATTGTCATGGATCATCCAACATGTTGAGCTTGCCTTTCCCCCTCATGCTAGCCAAATTCTTTGCACCAAGTAGAGATACTACTTGTGCTTCCAAATATCCTTAAACCCAGTTTTTCCACGAGAGTCCACCATATCTACCTATGGATTGATTAAGATCCTTCAAGTAAGTTGTCATTGTTGCAAGCACTAAAAATTGCTCTCTAAATTTGTATGATATATTAGTGTGGAGAAAACAAGCTTTATATGAGCTTGTGATATGGAAGAAATAAAAGCAATGGACTGCATAATAAAGGTCCCTATCACAAGTGGCAATATAAAGTGACGTTCTTTTGCATTAAGATTTTGTGCATCAAACCATAAAAGCACATGACAACCTCTGCTTCCCTCTGTGAATGGCCTATCTTTTATTTTTGTCTTATACCTTATACAAGAGTCTTGGTGATCTTCACCTTTCCTTTTTACACTTTATCCTTCGGCAAGCACTATATTTTGGAAAGATCCTGATATATATATCCAATTGGATGTGGGTTTTCATAAAGCATTATTGTTGACATTACCCTTGAGGTAAAAGGTTGGGAGGCAAAACTATAAGCCCCTATCTTTCTCTGTGTACGATTAAAACTTCATACCCATAAGTATTGCGTGAGTGTTAGCAATTGTGAAAGACTAAATGATAGTTGGGCATGTGGACTTGCTGAAAAGTTCTTATATTGACTCTGTCCGATGTTATGATAAATTCCAATTGCTTCAATGACTGAGATTATAGTTTGCTAGTTTTTCAATGAAGTTTTTGATTCATACTTTACATTGTGAATAGATTGTTACTTTAGTATAAGAAATTGCATGACAATATATATATGTTGCTATTCTAAGAATGATCATGATGCCCTCATGTTCGTATTTTATTTTATCGACACCTCTATCTCTAAACATGTGGACATATTTTTCGATATCGGCTTCCGCTTGAGGACAAGCAATGTCTAAGCTTGGGGGAGTTGATACGTCCATTTTGCATCATGCTTTTATATCGATATTTATTGCATTATGGGATGTTATTACACATTATGTCACAATACTTATGTCTTTTCTCTTTTATTTTACAAGGATTACATGAAGAGGGAGAATGTCGGCAGATGGAATTCTGGGCTGGAAAAGGAGCAAATATTAGAGACCTATTCTGCACACAACTCCAAAAGTCCTGAAACTCCACGAAAGTCAGTTTTGGAATATATTAAAAATATTGGGCGAAGAAAGCACCAGAGGGGGGCCACCCACTGTCCACGAGGGTGGAGGGTGCGCGGTGCGCCCTACCCCCTTGGGTGCGCCCTCTGCCTCGTGGGCCACCTGGAAGCCCCCCTGATGCCCATCTTTTGGTATAAGGTGTATTTTTCCCTGGAAAAAAAATTAGAAGGAAGCTTTCGGACGAAGCACCGCCGTCTCGAGGCGGAACCTTGGCGGAACCAATCTAGGGCTCCGGCGGAGCTGTTCTGACGGGCAAACATCCCTCTGGGAGGGGGAAATCGTCACCATCGATCCTCTCATCGGGAGGGGGTCAATCTCCATCAAGATCTTCACCAGCACCATCTCCTCTCAAAGCCTAGTTCATCTCTTGTATCCGATCATTGTCTCAAAACCTCAGATTGGTACCTGTGGGTTGCTAGTAGATTTGTCTCAAAACGAGAGGGGAGAGTGTGTCTACGTACCCTCATAGACCAAAAGCGGAAGCGTTTAGTAACGCGGTGTTGGGTTTCGTAGTAATTTCAAAAAAATTCCTACGCACACGCAAGATCATGTGATGCATAGCAACGTGAGGGGAGAGTGTTGTCTACATACCCTTGTAGACCGTAAGCGGAAGCGTTAGCACAACGCGGTTGATGTAGTCGTACGTCTTCACGGCCCGACCGATCAAGCACCGAAACTACGGCACCTCCGAGTTCTAGCACACGTTCAGCTCGATGACGTCCCTCGAACTCCGATCCAGCCGAGTGTCGAGGGAGAGTTCCGTCAGCACGACGGCGTGGTGACGATCTTGATGTTCTACCGTCGCAGGGCTTCGCCTAAGCACCGCTACGATATTATCGAGGTGGACTATGGTGGAGGGGGGCACCGCACACGGCTAAGAGATCCAAGGGATCAATTGTTGTGTCTTTGGTGCTAGCCCTGCCCCTCTATTTATATGTTGAGCCCCGGGGTCGAAACTTGGAGCAAAAGCCTCCTCAAAGTCGGTTTTTCCCGAAAGGCAAGAGTCCCACTCGGACTCCAGGACCAAACGTCACAATCCTTGGCGTCTGGCCCAGACGCCATGGGCCTCGGCGTCTGGCCCAGGGCCAGACGCCAGGGTCTCCGGCGTTTGGCCCCCTGAACTCCGCAAAACTCCTTTTGCACCGATCTAAAGCCTCATGGGCTTGACCCCTTGGCCTAACCATATCATCCAATATATGAATCTTTACGTCTCGACCATTTCGAGACTCCTCGTCATGTCCCCAATCTCATCCGGGACTCCGAACTCCTTCGGTACATCAAAACATGTAAACTCATAATATAACTGTCATCGTAACCTTAAGCGTGCGGACCCTACGGGTTCGAGAACAATGTAGACATGACCGAGACACGTCTCCGGTCAATAACCAATAGCGGGACCTGGATGCCCATATTGGCTCCTACATATTCTACGAAGATCTTTATCGGTCAGACCGCATAACAACATACGTTGTTCCCTTTGTCATCGGTATGTTACTTGCCCGAGATTCGATCGTCGGTATCCAATACCTAGTGCAATCTCGTTACCGGCAAGTCTCTTTACTCGTTCCGTAATACATCATCTCACAACTAACATATTAGTTGTAATGCTTGCAAGGCTTATGTGATGTGTATTACCGAGAGGGCCCAGAGATACCTCTCCGACAATCGGAGTGACAAATCCTAATCTCGAAATACGCCAACCCAACATCGACCATTGGAGACACCTGTAGTACTCCTTTATAATCACCCAGTTACGTTGTGACGTTTGGTAGTACCCAAAGTGTTCCTCCGGTAAACGGGAGTTGCATAATCTCATAGTCATAGGAACATGTATAAGTCATGAAGAAAGCAATAGCAACATACTAAACGATCGGGTGCTAAGCTAATGGAATGGGTCATGTCAATCAGATCATTCTACTAATGATGTGACCTCGTTAATCAAATAACAACTCATTGTTCATGGTTAGGAAACATAACCATATTTGATTAACGAGCTAGTCAAGTAGAGGCATACTAGTGACACTTTGTTTGTCTATGTATTCACACATGTATTATGTTTCCGGTAAATACAATTCTAGCATGAATAATAAACAGTTATCATGATTATAAGGAAATAAATAATAACTTTATTATTGCCTCTAGGGCATATTTCCTTCAGTCTCCCACTTGCACTAGAGTCAATAATCTAGATTACACTGTAATGATTCTAACACCCATGGAGCCTTGGTGCTGATCATGTTTTGCTCGTGGAAGAGGCTTAGTCAACGGGTCTGCAACATTCAGATCCGTATGTATCTTGCAAATCTCTATGTCTCCCACCTGGACTAGATCCCGGATGGAGTTGAAGCGTCTCTTGATGTGTTTGGTCCTTTTGTGAAATCTGGATTCCTTTGCCAAGGCAATTGCACCAGTATTGTCACAAAAGATTTTCATTGGACCCGATGCGCTAGGTATGACACCTAGATCGGATATGAACTCCTTCATCCAGACTCCTTCATTTGCTGCTTCCGAAGCAGCTATGTATTCCGCTTCACATGTAGATCCCGCTACGACGCTTTGTTTAGAACTGCACCAACTGACAGCTCCACCATTTAATGTAAACACGTATCCGGTTTGCGATTTAGAATCGTCCGGATCAGTGTCAAAGCTTGCATCAACGTAACCTTTTACGATGAGCTCTTTGTCACCTCCATATACGAGAAACATATCCTTAGTCCTTTTCAGGTATTTCAGGATGTTCTTGACCGCTGTCCAGTGATCCACTCCTGGATTACTTTGGTACCTCCCTGCTAAACTTATAGCAAGGCATACATCAGGTCTGGTACACAGCATTGCATACATGATAGATCCTATGGCTGATGCATAGGGAACATCTTTCATATTCTCTCTATCTTCTGCAGTGGTCGGGCATTGAGTCTTACTCAATTTCACACCTTGTAACACAGGCAAGAACCCTTTCTTCGCTTGATCCATTTTGAACTTCTTCAAAATTTTGTCAAGGTATGTGCTTTGTGAAAGTCCAATTAAGCGTTTTGATCTATCTCTATAGATCTTAATGCCTAGTATGTAAGCAGCTTCACCGAGGTCTTTCATTGAAAAACTTTTATTCAAGTATCCCTTTATGCTATCCAGAAATTCTATATCATTTCCAATCAGTAATATGTCATCCACATATAATATCAGAAATGCTACAGAGCTCCCACTCACTTTCTTGTAAATACAGGCTTCTCCGAAAGTCTGTATAAAACCAAATGCTTTGATCACACTATCAAAACGTTTATTCCAACTCCGAGAGGCTTGCACCAGTCCATAAATGGATCGCTGGAGCTTGCACACTTTGTTAGCTCCCTTTGGATCGACAAAACCTTCTGGTTGCATCATATACAACTCTTCTTCCAGAAATCCATTCAGGAATGCAGTTTTGACATCCATCTGCCAAATTTCATAATCATAAAATGCGGTAATTGCTAACATGATTCTGACGGACTTAAGCATCGCTACGGGTGAGAAGGTCTCATCGTAGTCAATCCCTTGAACTTGTCGAAAACCTTTTGCGACAAGTCGAGCTTTGTAGACAGTAACATTACCATCAGCGTCAGTCTTCTTCTTAAAGATCCATTTATTCTCAATTGCTTGCCGATCATCGGGCAAGTCAACCAAAGTCCATACTTTGTTCTCATACATGGATCCCATCTCAGATTTCATGGCTTCAAGCCACTTTGCGGAATCTGGGCTCACCATCGCTTCTTCATAGTTCGTAGGTTCATCATGATCTAGTAGCATGACTTCCAGAACAGGATTTCCGTACCACTCTGGCGCGGATCTTACTCTGGTTGATCTACGTGGTTCAGTAGTATCTTGATCTGAAGTTTCATGATCATTATCATTGGCTTCCTCACTAACCGGTGTAGGTGTCACTGAAACAGTTTTCTGTGATGAACTACTTTCCAGTAAGGGAGCAGGTACAGTTACCTCGTCAAGTTCTACTTTCCTCCCACTCACTTCTTTCGAGAGAAACTCCTTCTCTAGAAATGATCCATTCTTAGCAACGAATGTTTTGCCTTCGGATCTGTGATAGAAGGTGTACCCAACAGTTTCCTTTGGGTATCCTATGAAGACACATTTCTCCGATTTGGGTTCGAGCTTATCAGTTTGAAGTTTTTTCACATAAGCATCGCAGCCCCAAACTTTAAGAAACGACAACTTTGGTTTCTTGCCAAACCACAGTTCATAAGGCGTCGTGGCAGGGGGCAGGGGGCACCGCACACGGCTAAGGAATTGATCACGTGGATCAACTTGTGTCAACTTGTGTGTTTAGAGGTGCCCCTGCCTCAGTATATAAAGGAGCCAAGGGGGGAGGGTGCGCCGGCCAGGAGGAGGAGGCGCAGGAGGAGTCCTACTCCTACCGGGAGTAGGACTCCCCTCCAATCCTATTCCAATTAGGATTCCCAAGGGGGAAAGAGGGAGAGGGGTGGCCGGCCACCTCTCCTAGTCCTAATAGGACTAGGGGAAGGGGGGAGGCGCGCAGCCCCCTTGGGCTGCCCTTTTCTCCTTTCCACTAAGGCCCATGAAGGCCCATGTGGTTCCCGGGGGGTTCCGGTAACCTCCCGGTAACCCGGTAAAATCCCGATTTCACCCGGAACACTTCCGATGTCCAAACATAGGCTTCCAATATATCAATCTTTATGTCTCGACCATTTCGAGACTCCTCGTCATGTCCGTGATCACATCCGGGACTCCGAACAACCTTCGGTACATCAAAATGCATAAACTCATAATATAACTGTCATCGTAACCTTAAGCGTGCGGACCCTACGGGTTCGAGAACAATGTAGACATGACCGAGACATGTCTCTGGTCAATAACCAATAGCGGGACCTGGATGCCCATATTGGCTCCTACATATTCTACGAAGATCTTTATCGGTCAGACCGCATAACAACATACGTTGTTCCCTTTGTCATCGGTATGTTACTTGCTCGAGATTCGATCGTCGGTATCCAATACCTAGTTCAATCTCGTTACCGGTAAGTCTCTTTACTCGTTCCGTAATAAATCATCTCACAACTAACATATTAGTTGTAATGCTTGCAAGGCTTATGTGATGTGTATTACCGAGAGGGCCCAGAGATACCTCTCCGACAATCGGAGTGACAAATCCTAATCTCGAAATACGCCAACCCAACATCGACCATTGGAGACACCTGTAGTACTCCTTTATAATCACCCATTTACGTTGTGACGTTTGGTAGTACCCAAAGTGTTCCTCCGGTAAACGGGAGTTGCATAATCTCATAGTCGTAGGAACATGTATAAGTCATGAAGAAAGCAATAGCAACATACTAAACGATCAGGTGCTAAGCTAATGGAATGGGTCATGTCAATCAGATCATTCTACTAATGATGTGACCTCGTTAATCAAATAACAACTCATTGTTCATGGTTAGGAAACATAACCATCTTTGATTAACGAGCTAGTCAAGTAGAGGCATACTAGTGACACTCTGTTTGTCTATGTATTCACACATGTATTATGTTTCCGGAAAATACAATTCTAGCATGAATAATAAACATTTATCATGATTATAAGGAAATAAATAATAACTTTATTATTGCCTCTAGGGCATATTTCCTTCAGTCTCCCACTTGCACTAGAGTCAATAATCTAGATTACACTGTAATGAATCTAACACACATGGTGCTTTGGTGCTGATCATGTTTTGCTCGTGGAAGAGGCTTAGTCAACGGGTCTGCAATATTCAGATCCGTATGTATCTTGCAAATCTCTATGTCTCCCACCTGGACTAGATCCCGGATGGAGTTGAAGCGTCTCTTGATGTGTTTGGTCCTTTTGTGAAATCTGGATTCCTTTGCCAAGGCAATTGCACCAGTATTGTCACAAAAGATTTTCATTGGACCCGATGCACTAGGTATGACACCTAGATCGGATATGAACTCCTTCATCCAGACTCCTTCATTTGCTGCTTCCGAAGCAGCTATGTATTCCGCTTCACATGTAGATCCCGCTACGACGCTTTGTTTAGAACTGCACCAACTGACAGCTCCACCGTTTAATGTAAACACGTATCCGGTTTGCGATTTAGAATCGTCCGGATCAGTGTCAAAGCTTGCATCAACGTAACCTTTTACGATGAGCTCTTTGTCACCTCCATATATGAGAAACATATCCTTAGTCCTTTTCAGGTATTTCAGGATGTTCTTGACCGCTGTCCAGTGATCCACTCCTGGATTTCTTTGGTACCTCCCTGCTAAACTTATAGCAAGGCATACATCAGGTCTGGTACACAGCATTGCATACATGATAGATCCTATGGCTGATGCATAGGGAACATCTTTCATATTCTCTCTATCTTCTGCAGTGGTCGGGCATTGAGTCTTACTCAATTTCACACCTTGTAACACAGGCAAGAACCCTTTCTTCGCTTGATCCATTTTGAACTTCTTCAAAATTTTGTCAAGGTATGTGCTTTGTGAAAGTCCAATTAAGCGTTTTGATCTATCTCTATAGATCTTAATGCCTAATATGTAAGCAGCTTCACCGAGGTCTTTCATTGAAAAACTTTTATTCAAGTATCCCTTTATGCTATCCAGAAATTCTATATCATTTCCAATCAGTAATATGTCATCCACATATAATATCAGAAATGCTACAGAGCTCCCACTCAGTTTCTTGTAAATACAGGCTTCTCCGAAAGTCTGTATAAAACCAAATGCTTTGATCACACTATCAAAACGTTTATTCCAACTCCGAGAGGCTTGCACCAGTCCATAAATGGATCGCTGGAGCTTGTACACTTTGTTAGCTCCCTTTGGATCGACAAAACCTTCCGGTTGCATCATATACAACTCTTCTTCCAGAAATCCATTCAGGAATGCAGTTTTGACATCCATCTGCCAAATTTCATAATCATAAAATGCGGCAATCGCTAACATGATTCGGACGGACTTAAGCATCGCTACGGGTGAGAAGGTCTCATCGTAGTCAATCCCTTGAACTTGCCGAAAACCTTTTGCGACAAGTCGAGCTCTGTAGACAGTAACATTACCATCAGCGTCAGTCTTCTTCTTAAAGATCCATTTATTCTCAATTGCTTGCCGATCATCGGGCAAGTCAACCAAAGTCCATACTTTGTTCTCATACATGGATCCCATCTCAGATTTCATGGCTTCAAGCCACTTTGCGGAATCTGGGCTCACCATCGCTTCTTCATAGTTCGTAGGTTCATCATGATCTAGTAGCATGACTTCCAGAACAGGATTACTGTACAACTCTGGCGCGGATCTTACTCTGGTTGATCTACGAGGTTCAGTAGTATCTTGATCTGAAGTTTCATGATCATTATCATTGGCTTCCTCACTAACTGGTGTAGGTGTCACTGAAACAGTTTTCTGTGATGAACTACTTTCCAGTAAGGGAGCGGGTACAGTTACCTCGTCAAGTTCTACTTTCCTCCCACTCACTTCTTTCAAGAGAAACTCCTTCTCTAGAAATGATCCATTCTTAGCAACGAATGTCTTGCCTTCGGATCTGTGATAGAAGGTGTACCCAACAGTTTCCTTTGGGTATCCTATGAAGACACATTTTTCCGATTTGGGTTCGAGCTTATCAGGTTGAAGTTTTTTCACATAAGCATCGCAGCCCCAAACTTTAAGAAACGACAACTTTGGTTTCTTGCCAAACCACAGTTCATAAGGAGTCGTCTCAACGGATTTTGATGGTGCCCTATTTAACGTGAATGCGGCCGTCTCTAAAGCACAACCCCAAAATGATAGCGGTAAATCTGTAAGAGACATCATAGATCGCACCATATCTAGTAAAGTACGATTACGACGTTCGGACACACCATTGCGCTGTGGTGTTCCGGGTGGCGTGAGTTGTGAAACTATTCCACAGTTTTTCAAATGTACACCAAACTCGTAACTCAAATATTCTCCTCCACGATCAGATCGTAGAAACTTTATTTTCTTGTTACGATGATTTTCAACTTCACTCTGAAATTCTTTGAACTTTTCAAATGTTTCAGACTTATGCTTCATTAAGTAGATATATCCATATCTTCTCAAATCATCGGTGAAGGTGAGAAAATAACGATATCCACCTCGAGCCTCAATATTCATTGGACCACATACATCGGTATGTATGATTTCCAACAAATCTGTTGCTCTCTCCATAGTACCGGAGAACGGTGTTTTAGTCATCTTGCCCATGAGGCACGGTTCGCAAGTACCAAGTGATTCATAATCAAGTGGTTCCAAAAGTCCATCAGCATGGAGTTTCTTCATGCGCTTTATACCAATATGACCTAAACGACAGTGCCACAAATAAGTTGCACTTTCATTATCAACTCTGCATCTTTTGGCTTCAACATTATGAATATGTGTATTACTACTATCGAGATTCAATAAGAATAGACCACTCTTCAAGGGTGCATGACCATAAAAGATATTACTCATATAAATAGAACAACCATTATTCTCTGATTTAAATGAATAACCGTCTCGCATTAAACAAGATCCAGATATAATGTTCATGCTCAACGCTGGCACCAAATAACAATTACTTAGGTCTAATATTAATCCCGAAGGTAGATGTAGAGGTAGCGTGCCGACTGCGATCACATGGACTTTGGAACCGTTTCCCACGCGCATTGTCACCTCGTCCTTAGCCAATCTTCGCTTAATCCGTAGCCCCTGTTTCGAGTTGCAAATATTAGCAACAGAACCAGTATCAAATACCCAGGTGCTACTGCGAGCATTGGTAAGGTACACATCAATAACATGTATATCACATATACCTTTGTTCACCTTGCCATCCTTCTTATCCGCCAAATACTTGGGGCAGTTCCGCTTCCAGTGACCAGTCTGCTTGCAGTAGAAGCACTCAGTTTCAGGCTTAGGTCCAGACTTGGGTTTCTTCTCTTGAGCAGCAATTGGCTTGTTGTTCTTCTTGAAGTTCCCTTTCTTCTTTCCTTTGCCCTTTTTCTTGAAACTAGTGGTTTTATTAACCATCAACACTTGATGCTCCTTTTTGATTTCTACCTCCGCAGCTTTCAGCATTGCGAAGAGCTCGGGAATAGTCTTGTTCATCCCTTGCATATTATAGTTCATCACGAAGCTCTTGTAGCTTGGTGGCAGTGATTGGAGAATTCTGTCTATGACGCAATCATCCGGAAGATTAACTCCCAATTGAATCAAGTGATTATTATACCCAGACATTTTGAGTATATGCTCACTGACAGAACTGTTCTCCTCCATCTTGCAGCTATAGAACTTATTGGAGACTTCATATCTCTCAATTCGGGCATTTGCTTGAAATATTAACTTCAACTCCTGGAACATCTCATATGCTCCATGACGTTCAAAACGTCGTTGAAGTCCCGATTCTAAGCCGTAAAGCATGGCACACTGAACTATCGAGTAGTCATCAGCTTTGCTTTGACAGACGTTCATAACATCTGGTGTTGCTCCAGCAGCAGGCCTGGCACCCAGCGGTGCTTCCAGGACGTAATTCTTCTGTGCAGCAATGAGGATAATCCTCAAGTTACGGACCCAGTCCGTGTAATTGCTACCATCATCTTTCAACTTTGCTTTCTCAAGGAACGCATTAAAATTCAACGGAACAACAGCATGAGCCATCTATCTACAATCAACATAAACAAGCAAGATACTTTCAGGGACTAAGTTCATGATAAATTTTAAGTTCAATTAATCATATTACTAAAGAACTCCCACTTAGATAGACATCCCTCTAATCCTCTAAGTGATCACGTGATCCAAATCAACTAAACCATGTCCGATCATCACGTGAGATGGAGTAGTTTCATCGGTGAACATCATTATGTTGATCATATCTACTATATGATTCACGCTCGACCTTTCGGTCTCCGTGTTCCGAGGCCATATCTGTATATGCTAGGCTCGTCAAGTTTAACCTGAGTATTCTGCGTGCGCAACTGTTTTGCACCCGTTGTATTTGAACGTAGAGCCTATCACACCCGATCATCACGTGGTGTCTCAGCACGAAGAACTTTCGCAACGGTGCATACTCAGGGAGAACACTTCTTGATAATTTAGTGAGAGGTCATCTTATAATGCTACCGTCAATCAAAGCAAGATAAGATGCATAAAAAGATAAACATCACATGCAATCAATATAAGTGATATGATATGGCCATCATCATCTTGTGCTTGTGATCTCCATCTCCGAAGCACCGTCATGATCACCATCGTCACCGGCGCGACACCTTGATCTCCATCGTAGCATCGTTGTCGTCTCGCCAATCTTATGCTTCCACGACTATCACTACCGTTTAGTAATAAAGTAAAGCATTACATCGCGATTGCATTGCATACAATAAAGCGACAACCATATGGCTCCTGCTAGTTGCCGATAACTTGGTTACAAAACATGATCATCTCATACAATAAAATTTAGCGTCATGCCTTGACCATATCACATCACAACATGCCCTGCAAAAACAAGTTAGATGTCCTCTACTTTGTTGTTGCATGTTTTACGTGGCTGCTACGAGCTTAAGTAAGAACCAATCTCACCTACGCATCAAAACCACAACGATAGTTTGTCAAATAGACTCCGTTTTAACCTTCGCAAGGACCGGGCGTAGCCATACTTGGTTCAACTAAAGTTGGAGAGGCAGTCGCCCGCAAGCCATCTCTGTGCAAAGCACGTCGAGGGAACCGGTCTCGTGTAAGCGTACGCGTAAGGTTGGTCCGGGTCGTCTCGTCCAACAATACCGCCGAACCAAAGTATGACATGCTGGTAGGCAGTATGACTTGTATCGTCCACAACTCACTTGTGTTCTACTCGTGCATATAACATCAACATAAATAACCTGGCTCGGATGCCACTGTTGGGTTTCGTAGTAATTTCAAAAAATTTCCTACGCACACGCAAGATCATGTGATGCATAGCAACGAGAGGGGAGAGTGTTGTCTACATACCCTTGTAGACCGTAAGCGGAAGCGTTAGCACAACGCGGTTGATGTAGTCGTACGTCTTCACGGCCCGACCGATCAAGCACCGAAACTACGGCACCTCCGAGTTCTAGCACACGTTCAGCTCGATGACGTCCCTCGAACTCCGATCCAGCCGAGTGTCGAGGGAGAGTTCCGTCAGCACGACGGCGTGGTGACGATCTTGATGTTCTACCGTCGCAGGGCTTCGCCTAAGCACCGCTACGATATTATCGAGGTGGACTATGGTGGAGGGGGGCACCGCACACGGCTAAGAGATCCAAGGGATCAATTGTTGTGTCTTTGGTGCTAGCCCTGCCCCTCTATTTATATGTTGAGCCCCGGGGTCGAAACTTGGAGCAAAAGCCTCCTCAAAGTCGGTTTTTCCCGAAAGGCAAGAGTCCCACTCGGACTCCAGGACCAAACGTCACAATCCTTGGCGTCTGGCCCAGACGCCATGGGCCTCGGCGTCTGGCCCAGGGCCAGACGCCAGGGTCTCCGGCGTTTGGCCCCCTGAACTCCGCAAAACTCCTTTTGCACCGATCTAAAGCCTCATGGGCTTGACCCCTTGGCCTAACCATATCATCCAATATATGAATCTTTACGTCTCGACCATTTCGAGACTCCTCGTCATGTCCCCAATCTCATCCGGGACTCCGAACTCCTTCGGTACATCAAAACATGTAAACTCATAATATAACTGTCATCGTAACCTTAAGCGTGCGGACCCTACGGGTTCGAGAACAATGTAGACATGACCGAGACACGTCTCCGGTCAATAACCAATAGCGGGACCTGGATGCCCATATTGGCTCCTACATATTCTACGAAGATCTTTATCGGTCAGACCGCATAACAACATACGTTGTTCCCTTTTTCATCGGTATGTTACTTGCCCGAGATTCGATCGTCGGTATCCAATACCTAGTTCAATCTCGTTACCGGCAAGTCTCTTTACTCGTTCCGTAATACATCATCTCACAACTAACATATTAGTTGTAATGCTTGCAAGGCTTATGTGATGTGTATTACCGAGAGGGCCCAGAGATACCTCTCCGACAATCGGAGTGACAAATCCTAATCTCGAAATACGCCAACCCAACATCGACCATTGGAGACACCTGTAGTACTCCTTTATAATCACCCAGTTACTTGTGACGTTTGGTAGTACCCAAAGTGTTCCTCCGGTAAACGGGAGTTGCATAATCTCATAGTCATAGGAACATGTATAAGTCATGAAGAAAGCAATAGCAACATACTAAACGATCGGGTGCTAAGCTAATGGAATGGGTCATGTCAATCAGATCATTCTACTAATGATGTGACCTCGTTAATCAAATAACAACTCATTGTTCATGGTTAGGAAACATAACCATCTTTGATTAACGAGCTAGTCAAGTAGAGGCATACTAGTGACACTTTGTTTGTCTATGTATTCACACATGTATTATGTTTCCGGTAAATACAATTCTAGCATGAATAATAAACATTTATCATGATTATAAGGAAATAAATAATAACTTTATTATTGCCTCTAGGGCATATTTCCTTCACGCGGTTGATGTAGTCGAACGTCTTCGTGATCCAACCGATCCAAGTACCAAATGCACGGCACCTCCGCGATCTGCACGTTTAGCTCGGTGACGTCCCTTGAACTCTTGATCCGGTTGAGGCCGAGGGAGAGTTTCGTCAGCACAACGGCGTGCTGACGGTGATGGTGAAGTTACCGACACAGGGCTTCGCCTAAGCACTACGACAATATGACTGAGGTGGAAAACTGTGGAGGGGGGCACCGCACACGGCTAAGAAAAATCTTGGAGTGCCTTTGGGGTGCCCCCTGCCCAAGTATATAAAGGAGTGGGGAAGAGGAGGCCGGCCTAGGAGGGGCACGCCTATAGGGGGAGTCCAACTAGGATTCCCAATCCTAGTTGGAGTCCCCTTCCTTTTCCAAGAGGAGAGAGAGGGAAGGAGTAGGAGAGGGATAAGGAAAGAGAGGGGGGCGCCGCCCCCTCCCTAGTCCAATTCGGACTTGCCATGGGGGGGGCGCGGCCACCCCTTGAGGCCCTTCTCTCCTTTCCTGTATGGCCCATTAAGGCCCACTACTTCCCCCGGCAAATTCCCGTGACTCTCCGGTACTCCAAAAAATACCCGAATCACTCGGAACCTTTCCGATGTCCGAATATAGCCTTACAATTTATCGATATTTACGTCTCGACCATTTCGAGACTCCTCGTCATGTCCGTGATCTCATCCGGGACTCCGAAAAACCTTTGGTACATCAAATCACATAACTCATAATACAAATCGTCATCAAATGTTAAGCGTGCGGACCCTACAGGTTCGAGAACTATGTTGACATGACCGAGACACATCTCTGGTCAATAACCAATAGCGGAACCAAGATGCTCATATTGGCTCCTACATATTCTATGAAGATCTTTATCGGTCAAACCGGATAACAACATACGTTGTTCCCTTTGTCATCGGTATGTTACTTGCCCGAGATTCGATCGTCGGTATCATCATACCTAGTTCAATCTCGTTGCCGACAAGTCTCTTTACTCGTTCTGTAATGCAACATCCCGCAACTAACTCATTAGTCACATTGCTTGCAAGGCTTATAGTGATGTGCATTACCGAGAGGGCCCAGAGATACCTCTTCGACAATCGGAGTGACAAATCCTAATCTCGATCTATGCCAACTGTACAAAAACCATCGGAGACACCTGTAGAGCATCTTTGTAATCACCCAGTTATGTTGTGACGTTTGATAGCACACAAGGTGTTCCTCTGGTATTCGGGAGTTGTATAATCTCATAGTTAGAGGAATATGTATAAGTCATGATGAAAGCAATAGCAATAAAACTAAACGATCATTTATGCTAAGCTAACGAATGGGTCTTATCCATCACATCATTCTCTAATGATGTGATCCCGTTCATCAAATGACAACACATGTTTATGGTCAGGAAACTTAACCATCTTTGATTAACGAGCTAGTCAAGTAGAGGCATACTAGGGACACTCTGTTTTGTCTATGTATTCACACATGTACTAAGTTTCCAGTTAATACAATTCTAGCATGAATAATAAACATTTATCATGATATAAGGCAATATAAATAACAACTTTATTATTGCCTCTAGGGCATATTTCCTTCAGTCTACCACTTGCACTAGAGTCAATAATCTAGTTCACATCGCCATGTGATTTAACACCAATAGTTCACATCTTTATGTGATTAGTTCACATCTCCATGTGACTAATACCCAAAGGGTTTACTAGAGTCAATAATCTAGTTCACATTGCTATGTGATTAACACCCAAAGAGTGATCATGTTTTGCTTGTGAGAGAAGTTTAGTCAACGGTCTTCCACATTCAGAGTCGTATGTATTTTGCAAATTTTCTATGTCTACAATGCTCTGCATGGAGCTACTCTAGCTAATCGCTCCCACTTTCAATATGTATCTAGATTGAGACTTAGAGTCATCCAGATCGGTGTCAAAGCTTGCATCGACGTAACTCCTTACAACGAACTCTTTGTCACCTCCATAACCGAGAAACATTTCCTTATTCTACTAAGGAAAATTTTGACCGTTGTTTAGTGATCCACTCCTAGATCACTATTGTACCCTCTTGCCAAACTCATGGTGAGGTACAAAATAGGTCTGGTACACAGCATAACATACTTTATAGAACCTATGACTGAGGCATAGGGAATGACTTTTCATTCTCTTTCTATTTTCTGCCATGGTCGGGTTTTGAGTCTTTACTCAACTTCACACCTTGTAACACAGGCAAGAACTCCTTCTTTGACTGTTCCATTTTGAACTACTTCAAAAACTTGTCAAGGTATGTACTCATTGAAAATTTTTATCAAGCGTCTTGTTCTATCTCTATAGATCTTGATGCTCAATATGTAAGCAGCTTCACCAATGTCTTTCTTTGAAAACTCCTTTCAAACACTCCTTTATGCTTTCCAGAAAATTCTACATTATTTCTGATCAACAATATGTCATTCACATATATTTATCAGAAATGTTGTAGTGCTCCCACTAACTTTCTTGTAAATGCAGGCTTCACCGCAAGTCTGTATGAAACTATATGCTTTGATCAACTCATCAAAGCGTATATTCCAACTCCGAGATGTTTGCACCAGTCCATAGATGGATCACTGGAGCTTGCACACTTTGTTAGCACCTTTAGGATTGACAAAACTTTCTTGTTGTATCATATACAACTCTTCTTTAAGAAATCCATTAAGGAATGTAGTTTTGACATCCATTTGCCAGATTTCATAAAATGTGGCAATTGCTAACATGATTCGGACAGACTTAAGCATTGCTACGAGTGAGAAAATCTCATCGTAGTCAACATCTTGAACTTGTCGAAAACCTTTTGCGACAATTCGAACTTTATATATAGTAATACTACTATTAACGTCTATCTTCCTCTTGAAGATCCATTTATTCTCAATGGCTTGCCGATCATTGGGAAGTCAACCAAAGTCCACACTTTGTTCTCATACATGGATCCCATCTCATATTTCATGGCCTCAAGCCATTTTGTGAAATCTGGGCTCATCATCGCTTCCTCATAGTTCGTAGGTTCATCATGGTCTAGTAACATGACTTCCAGAAAGGATTACCGTACCACTCTGGTGTGGACCATACTCTGGATGACTTACGAGGTTCGGTAGTAACTTGATCTAAAGTTTCATGATCATCATCATTAGCTTCCTCACTAATTGGCGTAGGAATCACTAGAACTGATTTCTGTGATGAACTACTTTCCTATTCGGGAGAAGGTACAATTATCTCATGAAGTTCTACATTCCTCCCACTCACTTTTTTCAAGAGAAACTTCTTCTCTAGAAAGGATCCATTCTTAGCAACGAATATCTTGCCTTCGGATCTGTGATAGAATGTGTACCCAATAGTTTCCTTTGGGTATCCTATGAAGACGCATTTCTCCAATTTGGGTTCGAGCTTATCAGGTTGAAACTTTTTCACATAAGCATCATAGCCCCAAACTTTAAGAAATGAGATCTTAGGTTTCTTGCTAAACCACAGTTCATATGTTATCGTCTCAATGGATGTAGATGGTGCCCTATTTAACGTGAATGCAGCCGTCTCTAATGCATAACCCCAAAACAACAGTGATAAATCGGTAAGAGACATCATAGATCGCACCATATCTAATAAACTATGGTTATGACGTTCGGACACACCATTACGCTATGGTGTTCCAGGCGGCGTGAGTTGCGAAACTATTCCACATCATTTTAAATGAAGACCAAGCTCGTAACTCAAATATTCGTCTCCGCGATCAGATCATAGAAACTTTATTTTCTTGTTACGATGATTTTCTACTTCACTCTGAAATTCTTTGAACTTTTCAAATGTTTCAGACTTATGTTTCATCAAGTAGATATACCCATATCTGCTCAAATCATCTGTGAAGGTTAGAAAATAACGGTACCCTCCGCGAGCCTCAACACTCATGGATCACATACATCAGTATGTATTATTTCCAGTAAGTCAGTTGCTTGCTCCATTGTTCCAGAGAACGGAGTCCTAGTCATCTTGCCCATGAGGCATGGTTCGCAAGCATCAAATGATTCATAATCAAGTGATTCGAAAATTCCATCAGCATGGAGTTTCTTCATGCGCTTTACACCAATATGACCTAAACGGCAGTGCCACATATAAGTTGCACTATCATTATTAAATTTGCATCTTTTGGCTACAATATTATGAATATGTGTATCACTACATCGAGATTCAATAAACCATTTATATTGAGTGTATGACCATAGAAGGTTTTATTCATGTAAATAGAACAAGAATTATTCTTTGACTTAAATGAATAATCGTATTGCAATAAACATGATCCAATCATATTTATGCTCAACGCAAACACGAAATAACAATTATTTTAGGTTCAACACTAATCCCGAAGGTAAAGGGAGTGTGCGATGGTGATCTTATCAACCTTGGAATCACTTCCAACACACATCGTCACCTTGCCCTCAACTAGTCTCTGTCCATTTTATAACTCCTGCTTCAAGTTACTAATCATAGCAACTGAACCAGTATCAAATACCCAGGGGTTACTATGAATACTAGTAAAGTACACATCAATAATCTGTATATCAAATATACTTTTGTTTACTTTGCCATCCTTCTTATCCGCCAAGTATTTGGGGTAGTTTCGCTTCCAGTGACCATTCCCTTTGTAGTAGAAGCACTCAGTTTCAGGCTTAGGTCTAGCTTTAGGTTTCTTCACGGTAGTGGAAACTTGCTTGCCATTCTTTGAAGTTCCCTTTCTTTTCCTTTGCCCCTTTTTCTTGAAACTAGTGGTCTTGTTAACCATCAACACTTGATGCTCTTTCTTGAATTCTACCTTCGTCGATTTCAGCATCACAAAGAGCTTGGGAATCGTTTTCGTCATCCCTTGCATATTATAGTTCATCATGAAGTTCCAGTAACTTGGTGATAGTGACTAGAGAAATTTGTCAAGCACTATCTTATCTGGAAGATTAACTCCCACTTGATTCAAGCGATTGTAGTACTCAGACATTCTGAGCACATGCTCACTGGTTGAGCTATTCTCCTCCGTCTTGTAGGCAAAGTACTTGTCAGAGGTCTCATACCTCTTGACACGGGCTTGAGTTTGAAATACCAATTTCAGCTCTTGGAACATCTTATATGCTCCGTGGCGTTCAAAACGGTTTTTAAAGTCCCGGTTCTAAGCCGTAAAAGCATGGCGCACTAAACTATCAAGTAGTCATCATACCAAGCTTTCCAAATGTTCATAACGTCTGCATCTGGTCCTGCAATAGGTCTGTCACCTAGCGGTGCATCAAGGACATAATTCTTCTGTGCAGCAATGAGGATAATCCTCAGATCACGGACCCAGTCCGCATCATTGCTACTATCATCTTTCAACTTATTTTTCTCTAGGAACATATCAAAAATAAAACAGGGGAGCTATACGCGAGCTATTGATCTACAACATAGATATGCAAAAACTACCAGGACTAAGTTCATGATAAATTAAAGTTCAATTAATCATATTACTTAAGAACTCCCACTTAGATAGACATCCCTCTAATCATCTAAGTGATCATGTGATCCATATCAACTAAACCATGTCCGATCATCATGTGAGATGGAGTAGTTTTCAATGGTGAACATCACTATGTTGATCATATCTACTATATGATTCACGCTCAACCTTTCGGTCTCAGTGTTCCGAGGCCATATCTGCATATGCTAGGCTCATCAAGTTTAACCCGAGTATTTTGCGAGTGCAAAACTGGCTTGCACCCGTTGTATGTGAACGTAGAGCTTATCACACCCGATCATCACATGGTGTCTCGGCACGACGAACTGTAGCAACTGTGCATACTCAGGGAGAACATTTATACCTTGAAATTTAGTGAGAGGTCATCTTATAATGCTACCGCCGTACGAAGAAAAATAAGATGCATAAAGGATAAACATCATATGCAATCAAATAAGTGATATGATATGGCCATTATCATCTTGTGCCTTTGATATCCATCTTCAAAGTACTGTCATGATCTCCATCGTCACCGGCATGACACCATGATCTCCATCATCTTGATCTCTATCAACGTGTCGTCACATGGTCGTCTCACCAACTATTGATTTTGCAACTATTGCTTTCGCATAGCGATAAAGTAAAGCAATTTTATGGCGCTTGCATCTTATGCAATAAAGAGACAACCATATGGCTTCTGCCAGTTGCCGACAACTTTAATAAAACATGATCATCTCATACAACAATTTATATCTCATCACGTCTTCACCATATCACATCACAACATGCCATGCAAAAACAGGTTAGACGTCCTCTACTTTGTTGTTGCAAGTTTTACGTGGCTGCTACGGGCTTCTAGCAAGAACCGTTCTTACCTACGCATCAAAACCACAACGTGGTATAGTGATTGCTTTTTGATCTTCAGAAAGAACCCTGTTCATTGAATCCGATTCAACTAAAGTTGGAGAAACTGACATCCGCCAGCCACCTGTGTGCAGAGCACAGCGGTAGAACCAGTCTCATGAACGCGGTCATGTAATGTCAGTCCGGGGCGCTTCATCCAACAATACCGCTGAATCAAGAATCAACTAATGACGGCAAGCAATATGTATATACCCACGCCCACAACTCCTTTGTGTTCTACTCGTGCATATAACATCTACGCATAGACCTGGCTCTGATAACACTGTTGGGGAACGCAGTATTTCAAAAAAAATCCTACAATCACGCAATATCTATCTAGGAGATGCATAGCAACAAGAGGGGAGAGTGTGTCTACCTACCCTCGTAGATCGAAAGTGGAAGCGTTTAGTAACGCAGTTGATGTAGTCGAACGTCTTCACGATCCAACCGATCCAAGTACCAAACGGGAGGCACCTCCGCGATCTGCACACATTCAGCTCGGTGACGTCCCTTGAACTCTTGATCCAATTGAGGCTGAGGGAGAGTTTTGTCAGCACGATGGCGTGGTGACAGTGATGATGAAGTTTCCGACGCAGGGCTTTGCCTAAGCACTACGACAATGTGACCGAGGTGGAAACTGTGGAGGGGGGCACTGCACACAGCTAAGACAAATCCTCGAGTGCCTTTGGGGTGCCCCCTGCCCACGTATATAAATGAGGGGGCAAGAGGAGGCCGACCTAGGAGGGGCGCGCCTATAGGGGGAGTCCAACTAGGATTCCTAATCCTAGTTGGAGTCCCCTTCCTTTCCAAGAGGGGCGAGAGGGAAGGAGTAGGAGAGGGAGAAGGAAAGAGAGGGGGGCGCCGCCCCCTCCCTAGTCCAATTCGGACTTGCCATGGGGGGCGCGCGACCACCCCTTGAGACCCTTCTCTCCTTTCCCGTATGGCCCGTTAAGGCCCACTACTTTCCCGGGCGAATTCCCGTAACTCTCCGGTACTCCAAAAAATACCCCAATCACTCGGAACCTCTCGAGACTCCTCGTCATGTCCGTGATATCATCCGGGACTCCGAACAACCTTCGGTACGTCAAATCACATAACTCATAATACAAATCGTCATCAAACGTTAAGCGTGCGGACCATACGGGTTCGAGAACTATGTAGACATGACCGATACACATCTCCAGCCAATAACCGGAACCTAGATGCTCATATTGGCTCCTACATATTCTACGAAGATCTTTATCGGTCAAACGGCATAACAACATATGTTGTTCCCTTTGTCATCGGTATGTTACTTGCCCGAGATTCGATCATCGGTATCATCATACCTAGTTCAACCTCGTTACCGGCAAGTCTCTTTACTCATTCTGTAATGCAACATCCCGCAACTAACTCATTAGTCACATTGCTTGCAAGGCTTATAGTGATGTGCATTACCGAGAGGGCCCAGAGATACCTCTTCGACAATTGGAGTGACAAATCCTAATCTCGATCTATGCCAACTCAACAAACACCGTCAGAGACACCTGTAGAGCATCTTTATAATCACCCAGTTACGTTGTGACATTTGATAGCACACAAGGTGTTCCCCCGGTATTCGGGAGTTGTATAATCTCATAGTCAGAGGAATATGTATAAGCCATGATGAAAACAATAGCAATAAAACTAAATGATCATTTATGCTAAGCTAACGGATGGGTCTTGTCCATCACATCATTTTCTAATGATGTGATCCCGTTCATCAAATGACAACACACGTCTATAGCCAGGAAACTTAAGCATCTTTGATTAACGAGCTAGTCAAGTAGAGGCATACTAGGGACACTCTGTTTTGTCTATGTATTCACACATGTACTAAGTTTCCGGTTAATACAGTTCTAGCATGAATAATAAACATTTATCATGATATAAGGAAATATAAATAACAACTTTATTACTGCCTCTAGGGCATATTTCCTTCAAAGAGTCTTGAGCTTTTGCCAATCTTTGTCCTTAGCATTTTGAAGGGGTTCCACATCCTCTTGTCCTTTCCATGCCATTGTTGAACTTGTCTGAAATACAATAGATAGAACTATTAGTCCAACAAGAAATATGTTAACATTAATTACCAAAATCACCCAGGGAGCACTTGTGCTTTCACATCGAGACACCTTCGCCTCTATCAAGTGGTATCAGATTTCCAGGTTGCTCGCTGAGATTTTCCAGTTTTTCATAGTTTAGATCACATCTGTTCTTCATACCTATAGTCCACGAAAAAGCCACAAAAAATTAGGGTTAGATCATCATATCCGGACCATTCTGAGCCTTTGCATAATCTTTGAAGTGTTTTGCTTTGTTGAATTTGTGGTTGCATGGTTCGTGTCGAGTTGCTGGTCTTAGCGTCTAGTTACCTTAGAGTTTCGAGTTCTATTCACAAGTTGTCACGCTGCCGCCGCACCACATCATCACCGCTACTGCTACATACCACCATCGCACCATCTTCATCGCCGCTGCCATATACCCACACCATCTTCATCACCGCTGCCATTTACCAACACCGCAGATACACCACCAATCCGAGTCCTTATATACCACAACATATCTGCCATCAACCCGAGTCTGTATACTACCACCAATACGAGTCCATATATACCACCGCATATCCGCCACCAATGTGAGTCCATCACATATTCGATTTTCTTGCAAGATCCAATTGTCACTAGATTCCTGTTGCCTTGTGTGAGTAGGTTTCGGATTTCATCAATCTTGCCCTGTCCGTAGAAAAGTGTGATTTCCAAAAAGGCATTATAATGATTTTCACAAAAAAATGACAAAAAAACAAAGTGTGCTTCTCCTTGTTTACGTGCAGTGCCATGATTTTGTTAGTGTTTTAGGCTTGCGTCTCTAGCACGGTCTAGCCTAGGACCAACACAGTATCGTCGTTGAGCATGTATTCAAGTTGCATCTCTGAATTGATTATTCCTAAAAAATTTGCTACCATACACTACAAAAAAAGACACATCCGTGACATTTTGGGCCGAACGAAAAATTTTTCTGTCATACATATGACACTTCTATGACGATAATTGTGACAAAACCCGGTATCATCATAGATGTGGTGGGCTCCTACTTCTATGACAGAAAATGGGCTTTTCGTCCTGGGCGGGCCGGAGACGCAGCTGCATGACATTCTTTGGGCTGTCCATGACGGAAAAAATCGTGGTAGAAGCGAGGGGGAGGAAAATTTTGGGGAGTTCCTGGTTACGGTGGGAGGTCGGGGGCCGAGCGATGCGCGTTTCTCTCTTACACGTACGCGCGTGTGTGCAAGGCATTGGCTCTAACTGAACCCGAGCAAGGCGTTGGGCTCTAACTGAACCCGAGCGATTGCACTGCAGGCTACGCGTTACTGAACCCGAGCGATCGATCGATGGCTGTTAACTGAACCCGATCGAGCGATTCCTTGGCTACTGCTGCTAACTGAAGCCGGTCGATGGGATGAACAGTGAGCGGTGGCGTTGCCTCTGGATGAACAGGACCCCGTGGTGTGCTGGAGGGCTGGGTGAATGGTAGACGGTGGAGGGGTGCCCATGGAGGGGTGGATGAACAGGACCCCGTGGTGTGGAGGGCAGGATGAATAGTAGACGGTGGAGGGGTGCCCGTGGAGGGGTGGTTGAACAGGACCCCGTGGTGTGGAGGGCTGAATGAACAGTAGACGGTGGAGGGGTGATTGAACAGTAGCCGGTGGAGTAGCGCGCGGTGGAAGCTGGATGAACAAGAGCCCATGGAGGCTGGAGAAGGTCGACGGTGGATGAACAGTAGCTCATGGAGGCTGGAGGGGGTCGACGGTGGAGATGAACAGTATCCCGTGGAGTCCCGTTTTGCGGTATGCCACACCCCTCCCGATGAACAGGACCCCCGTTTCGACCGTAGCGCTCCAACACAAGTCCGTTTCCTCCGTTTTGCGGTACGCCACACCCCTCCCGATCAACAGGACCCCCGTTTCGACCGTAGGAGGTCCGTTTCCTCTGTTGTGCGGTACGCCAGGCCTCGTTTCCATCGCCTCTTCCGTCCAAGCCCTCCCGATGAACACGACCACGCATTCCGATCCGACCCATGAACACGACGACGATGCTGTTTCTCCGTTCCGACCCAGCCATGTACACGAGCCCTCGCCGTACGTATGCGCGAGTAGGCGTTCGAGATCCCGCCCGTATGTACACATACGTGGCCGTATTTTCTTTCTTGCACCCTGGCCGCTGTACGTATGTGTACATGCTACGTGCGCGCCTCTACTACGACACGTGCGCGCCTCTACTACGACACGTGCGTGCCTCTACATCGACCAGTATGTACGTACACGTTCACGACCAGAATGTCAACGCTACGTACGCTTCGACCAGGTGGGTCCCGACATTCAGGCACTTCCTTTCCTGTGAAGATGTAGCTGGTGGGTCCCAGCACTCAGGGGGCGAATCATTTTTTTTGCCCGGACGCACTTCCTTGCGTGCGAAGATGTAGCCGGTGGGTCCCAGCAGTCGGGGGGCTGGTGGGTCCCAGCAGTCAGGGGGCGAATCGTTTTGGTTTTTTTTGCCCGGACGCACTTCTTTGCATGCGAGGATGTAGCTGGTGGGTCCCAACAGTCAGGGGGGCGAATCGTTTTTTTTCCCAGACACACTTCCTTGCGTGCGAAGGTGTAGCTGGTGGGTCCCAGCTGTCAGGGGGAAACGTTTTTTTCGTGAAATACGGTGGCCCGTCCGGTGGGTCCCTGCTGTCAGGTGGAGGAATCATTATTTTCCGCGTAATAAGGAGGCACTTCCTTACTGCCGCCGTGGACCCAGCTGTCAGCCTCTCCACATACAGTCCACGTTCGATGGAAGTCGTTCCTTGACCACGTTGACCACGCCGCGCTGAGAGCACCAGGGCGGTGGACGACGGCGAGGCCTAGGAAGGGGACGACACGGAGGCAGGGAAGACTCGGCAGTTGTTTCCCACGCGGAGGGGAGTACGACTGTACGAGGGTTTACTGGTTCGTCTGCCGTTGCCGGAGAATAACAGAAGGTGTGGGTGAGTAGAGGGATGGCTAGGCCAGCAATGGGAGTACGGTCGGGCGGTGAGGCCTGCGGGGCAGCACAGCCGGCCGCGCGGAGGAGGGAGCAGGCAGTCCCGCCGGCGCTTGTTTGAGCGGCTGGAGCAGAAAGAGCGGAGATTGAAGAAGCACAACGGCCGTTAGATGGACATCCAACAGTCAGTGCTTGTGCGTCCACCTTTTTTTAGGAAAGCCTCAAATCTGTGGAAAACAGCATACAGCCCATCTGCCATTATTTCTAATAATTTACAGCCCATTTGCTAATTCTTAAGGTTTTCTTTGGAGCCCATATTCTTTTTGTAAGCATTACAGCCCATATTGTGGCAACGGTTAAAAAATTATACGAAATTTTGCATATTTCGGTGCGGTCCGAACTGTTTTTAATCCCGAAATTTTGACTCACATTCAAACTGATTTTAAAAATAAATGTATATCAATATAAAATCCAACAAATTCTCCATGCATAAAAATTAATGTCATTTAAAATCTTGAAATGAAAAAATATATTTGAAACTAATTGTCGGTTTGATGTGTTTTAAAAATGTATAACCCATTTCTCATTACTGATGGGCCATTTTCTCGGTCAGCCGAATGAAAACTCTCCTCGTCTTGAAAGATTTGTAGCCCAACAGGCCTAACAAAGCGACTTACTTGGCAAATCACAAAAAAACTGGGTTGTGGTCGTGGACCCAGCTGTCAGCCTCTCCACGTACACTACTCTTCCGATGGAAGTCGTTCCTTGACCACACCGTGCGGAGAGCACCACGGCGGTGGATGACGGTGAGGCCTAGGAAGGGGACGACGCGGCAGTGGAAGCCCGCGCGGAGAGGACTACGAGGGTTCACTAGTTCGGCTGCGGTGTGAGGCTGCCGTCGCCGCAGGGCCTGGCCGGCGGTGGGAATAGTAGGGGCGGTGAGGCCTCTGCGGTAGCACAGCCGGCCACGGGAGGCAGGAGCATGCGGCACGACCGGCGCTGCTTTGGGCGGCTGGAGCAAGAAGACCAGAGGTTGAAGAAGCACTACGGCCGTTGCATGGACATCGTACGGTCACTGGAGCTAGAATCGTTCATATTGACTAAGTTGACAAACCCTTCGTCCCCGTCAACTTAGTAGGCCCACAAGTCAGCCTCCCAGCAAGGTGGGTCCCAGCTAGCTGGGGGAGTATTCATTTTTTGTGCGTAATAAGGAGGCACTTCTGGTGGGTCTGAGCTGACAGAGGGGGGAACGTTTTTTTCGTGAAATACAGTGGCCCGTCCGGTGGGTCCCAGCAGTCAGGGGGAAACGATTTTTTTCGCAAAATAATGGTGGCCCGTCCGGTGGGTCCCTGCTGTTAGGTGGAGGAATAATTATTTTCCGCGTAATAAGGAGGCACTTCCTTGCGGCTGCCGTGGACCCAGCTGTCAGCCTCTCCACGTACAGTACTCTTCCGACGGAAGTCGGTCGTTGACCACATTGACCACGCCGCACCGAGAGCACCACGGTGGTGGACGACGGCGAGGCCTAGGAAGGGGATGACGCAGAGCCGTGCAAGACGCGGCAGTGGATGCCCACGTGGAGAGGAGTACGAGCGTTCACTTGTTCGGTTGCGGTGTGAGGCTGTCGTCGCCGCAGAATAACAGGGCGTGTGGGTGAGTGGAGGGATGGCCTGGCCAGTGGTGGGAGTAGTATGGGGGCGGTGAGGCCTCCGTAGTAGCACAGCCGGCCACGGGAGGCAGGAGCAGGCGGCACGATCGGCGCTGCTTTGGGCGGCTAGAGTAAGAAGACCAGAGGTTGAAGAAGCACTATGGCCGTTGGATGGACATCATACGGTCACTAGAGTATTGACTAAGTTGACAAAGCTCTCCGTCCCTGTCAACTTAGTAGGCCCACAAGTCAGCCCAACAATATGGTGGGTCCCAGCTAGCAGGGCGGTATTCATTTTTTTGGGCGTAATAAGGAGGCACTTCCTTGCGTGCGAAGATATAGCTGGTGGGTCTGACCTGTCAGCGGGGGGAACGTTTTTTTCGCGAAATACAGAGGCCCTTCCTGTGGGTCCTAGCTGTCATGTGGAGGAATCATTATTTTGCATGTAATAAGGAGGCATTTCCTTGCGTGCGGCCGTGGACCCAGCTATCAGCCTCTCCACGTACAGTCCACTTCCGATGGATGTAGTTCATTGACCACGTTGACCAGGCCGCGCCGAGAGCACCAGGGTGGTCAACGACGACAAGGCCTAGGAAGGGAACGACACGGAGCCAGGGAATACTCGGCAGTTGTTTCCCACGCGGAGGGGAGTATGACTGTACGAGGGTTTACTGGTTCGTCTGCCGTCGCCGGAGAATAACAGCAGGTGTGGGTGAGTAGAGGGATGGCTAGGCCAGCAATGGGAGTACGGTCAGGCGGTGAGGCCTGCGCGGCAGCACAGCCGGCCACGCGGAGGAGGGAGCAGGCAGTCCCATCGGCGCTTGTTTCAGCGGCTTGAGCATGAAGAGCAGAGATTGAAGAAGCACGACAGCCGTTGGATGGACATCCAACATTCACTGCCCTCGTGTGTTGACTAAGTTGACAGGGCGTTGCGTGTGCGTCAACCTTTTTTTATGAAAGCATACGCGTCAACCTGTAGTAGGCGCACAAGTCAGCCTCAAATCTGTGGAAAACAGCATACAACCCATTTGCCATTATTTCTAATAATGTACAGCCCATTTGCTAATTCTTAAGAATTTTTTTGGAGCCCATCTTCTTTTTGTTAGCATCACACCCCATATTGTGGCCACGGTTAAAAAGTATACGAAATTTTGCATATTTCAGTGCGGTCAACTGTTTTTAATCTAGAAATATCAATTCACATTCAAACTATTTTGAAAAATAATTTATATAAATGTAAAATCCAAATAATTGTCCACGCATAAAAATCAATGTAATTTAAGATCTTGTAATGAAAAAAATTGAAACTAATTCCCGGTTTGATGTGTTTTAAAAATGTACAACCCATTTCTGGGCAAACCGAATGGAACTCTCCTCGTCTTGGAAGATTTGCAGCCCAGCAGGGCCGATAAAGCAAGTAGGCCTTGTTTGGGTATTTCTTTAAAAAAATAGAACTGGGCTAGCCATTTTCAGCAAGAAAAAAACACAACTGGGCTCATGATGTGGTGAACATAAATAAAACCCTGGCTAGACGGGCTACAGCCCCCGCATAGCCCCGTTGTTACCCTGATCCGTCACTAAAACTAGTATAAATAGCAACTGCTTGTTCCTCAAAAAAAACTACGTGACTTGCTGGGTCCCTGGTGTCAGCCGCTCGTAGTGTAATTCTCTCGTTTATTGACTATGTTGACAATGGCGTGAGCCCCAGATGTCCAGCCTTTCCTATGAAAATTTAGAGCCAATTTGATGTGCTAGTTCGAAATAAGTTTGTGGGTGCTGGTGGGGGCTAATCACTTGGCTTCTATAATGCACAGTGAGCTCAAGCAGCCGGCGAGAGTGATGTTATTTCCCTTGGTTTGGATTTGTTACAATATTTCACTCTAGATTAAACGAATGGCAAGCCATTTGCCTTGTTTCAAAGAAAATATGACAGTCACAGCCGAGTTGAAAAGGGCAGGAACATCTAACTCCAGCTTACAAACTGTACAAAAGTACGAGGGTTAATTGTTCATCAGGTTTACAAAAAAACCAGATTGAAAAGGGCAACAACATCTAACTCCAGCACTGTTTTCGGCAGTCACAGTCAAATGCATCGGTCAGGTCCATAGAATGAACATCCTGGGTCGTAAAATTTACTGGATTATGACCACAATATGTTGTAAATAGAAGCCCGGCACGTTCAGAAGCTCTTTTACCCACCTGAAACTCCTTTTTTTGCTCTTCGACATACCCATCCGTCAAAACCATGCTGCTGATAAACTTAAGCCTGATGGACAATAGTAACCTCGCATTCAGCAGGAAGAATGTGACAAATCTTGTGTTTGCACGGTTGGCTACATATCGTTCTAGCGTTATTGTCTTCAATCGAATCTCATGAGAAGTGAGAAAATCCCGATGCTTACGAATCCACCGATTGGTTATAACTTTCTTACCCCGTCATGTTGCCTAAATAGGCATGAAGATTGAAAACAGTTAAGGTCTAAAAGAAGAGTGTCGAAAGAGCAACAGCTGAACGGTTAATTCTAATACACTATATGCGGGCTTCCAATGTGCGTGAAATTATCACCTTTATATACAACTTCTCCAGACATGGAAAGCATTGCAGCAAGCCAATAATCTTGTTCAGATCAAAACTATTCATTTGGATATATAAGATCTTGACAGAATCTAGAACCATTGATAGGCCATCCATGGAGAAACTCTTCATTGAGCATAGAAAATAATATTAGTACAAAATGTGTACTCCAAGATGATATATAAATTATGCGCAGAAATTTAAAATGCAGCTTATGGTTACAAGTGTAGATGATAATATAAAGTACCTGAAGAACTATGGAGCCAAACACCATATTGAAATGAGCACAGAGATCATGTATTACACCCAAGGTCTCCAGTTTAGGCGCAGAGAGGACGGTTATTTGCAACGGTGAGTAACTAGAATCAAGGATCAACCTTTGAAGTGAAGGGGCATCTTGGATGATGAGCTGCCTTCCGTCAAAAGAAATTCCAATTCTTACAAGGTTAGGCGACTTTATTTGGAGACAACCGATTCTAACTGTGAAAACAAGCACCAAGAACTCCAGCGCAGGGCAACTGGAGTGGATGATGTTGTGCAATGAGGCCTCCAATATATGAACCCGCACAAGTGAAAGTTTCTTGAGAAATGGGAGTCGAAGGTTTAGTACCAGATTGTCTGGTAGGTAGCACTGCGCAAAGGTGGCGGTGTGGAGAGAGGACGAAAACCCCGAGATGGACATCGGTGCTGAGGGCACAAGTTCATGGCGTTCGGTATGCGGTATGTGATTTCCAGGGGAATAGTAGAACTCAAGCAGCTATAGTTCTGTGAATTCAGGGGATTCCAGCCAGGCGTCCACCATGCAGGGCATGGTATGCTTGCTCAGGTAGCATGACGGGATGCAGAGGCTTTGAACGGAGCCCTGGTGGGAGGAGATGATGGCTCTGGGGATTTCAAAATCATTGAAGAGAGATAGCTGACGACAGTCGAGATTAAGTGGAACAGCACGCCATAGAGGGCGCCACCGAATTGAGAGGATTTGGATGCGGCAGCAATCCTTGGTGGGGAGAAGCGAGATGATCTCCCCAAGGATGGCGTCCGGGAGATCGCTGATGCGGTCCACCCGAGATTCTACGGGTTCCTGGGATCTGGTGGGGGCGGGGTCGCCGCTTCTCCCCGTGCTGCCAGGTGCGGGATCTACAACAGGCGTCGCTGCTGGCGGGAGCCTCATCTTCTTGGCGCTGGGGTCAGCCGACTCCATTTTCCTCGAGGGCATCGTGTCGCGCTCACAGATTTGAGCAGAGTAACGAATGACAAGCCTAGTTGTAGTGCGAGCAAACAAGAAGGGGAGCTGGGGGTTTTTTGTAGGAGTGAGGAAGAAGGGGAGCTGGGGTTTTCTGTAGGAGCGAGGAGGAAGAAGAGCACCCAGGTTTTTTTGAGGGGGGGCGGTGTGTTGGGTGTGGGTAGCGCATCTCATTCAGTAAATATATGGGCTTTTGAATTGATTTTACTATTTACTAGTGTGGATGGGCTGTTTTGTCTTGGGACCCGAGAAACAATTACTACTAGTACAGTGGAGACACTCTATAGCTACCCAGAAAAACAATTACTACTAGTACAGTGGAGACACTCTACCGCTTCTGGCTCCTCCTAGGTCATTGAAACGTCTCCCTCTACTGAATGTCGTTATACTTTTGTTCACCGACATGCGGGCCATGCAGCACGAGGGCCCAAATGCCATCCACCAAATTAGAAGGCAGTATGCAGGCGGAGAGTCACTCCGATCGTAGCGTGGCAGTAACGAGCCGTCGTATCACAAAACCCCACCGCCCCGCAGTCTAAGTTTGACGGACGAAGCAACCATCATTTCACTCTTCGCTGAATCCCCTTCTCCCTCACCGTCTTCAAGAAAGGCAACACTTGCATCTGCCACTGTTCTTCTCTCCAAACAAAGGGAAGGTGAGCGGATCCGTGATGTTGGTATATTTTCGTTCAGAGGAAAAAAAGAACTTTTGCAAAGTAGTAACCGATCCTCACTTTCTTTTTTGTTTCATTGTCATTGGGATTGTGTTTTCCTTTCAGTGGTCTCCTAGTATTCGTCAGTTTCATGATGGACCAAGGAGAACCAGGCAAAGATTTGCCGATATTGGAGCAGACGCGGGAGGCTGATCCCCACGAGACAGAGAGCTCCAAGAAGATGGAGGCAACCACCAAGGCGACCCCAGATACTGAGATGTTCAACGCCCCGTTTGAGGTTACAGCCCCGTGGCACTGCAGGAGCA
>NC_057806.1:280729774-280745061 GCF_018294505.1 Triticum aestivum
CCAAGGTGATTTCCTTCTTTGCCGATCTCAATTGTGGTTTTTCATCTAAGTATGTGGTGATTTTTTTAGAAAAGGAAGTATGTGGTGATTAATAATGCAAAATTTTATTAGCTTCAATGCCATGGTATATGTAGTGGTTTAAATAACTTGTGTTTCTTATACTGAAAAGTAATTCAGAATTTGTTTCTGTTTCAATTAGAGCCCTGATGCAGACAAGGATTGTGTGGTTGTACATGTCACTCGCTATGAGGCAGACGACCTGAATATACACACTGGGAAAACAGAGTTCTTAGGCTGTTGGATCCTGGAAGCCATTTGCGGTTATACCAATGAAGAGTTGTATTCCAGCCTCACTGTTGTCAGGCGTGTTGTCCAAGGTGTACTGAAGCACAAGAAGTTCAAAGCTACTCCTTCGTTTGTGAGGAATACTATTCTTGTCAAGCTTACGCAGGAAGATGACATGGCATGCCTCCACAAACAAGTTTATCAGTGGCAAGGCCACAAGGTTGTCTTCATGAAGGTTCACATGATTGAGCTGCTGCGGGACGTCCTCGTTGATGTTCATGGCAAGGTCCATCTTGTGTCCAGCCCAAATTAGATCGAGGCATGAAATAGTTGCCCCAGCTAGTGTTTAATAGTAGTTTGGATTGTGTCTAATTATCCGAACCTTGCCTATTATCGACCCCTCTGGGGCTAGTACTCTGTTTGAATCCATCTATGGGAACTGCTGCTACTTTTGTGTGCCCGTGAATCATGTGAGAAGCATCGTAATTGTTGCCGAAACAGATGCGTCCTCACTAGTTTTTTCATGAATATGGCATGGTAAGACATAAGTTGTCACGGTTTATCATACGAGGAGTGTGTGTTTTGATGAAATAGAGCACTCGTTCGAGAACCGTGCGCCGACGTATACATAAGTACTTGTAAACACTGTTGGTGCTACCCCACTTGTAAGCAGTTGTGCAAAACACGGCACATTGGCTCAGCTCGCTTCAACACTAGGCTATCGACCAGCTAACAATGAACAATCTGATGTCTGACATATAAGCAACTATGTATCTTGTTACAGTGGTTCATGCAGTTAATTGAGGCCACAATGTAATAAATTCCAAACGTTCACACGCTAGTCCAGCGCTCATGTGGAACACTCACATTAAACTCGTCTTCATAAAAAACTTGAAAAGCATAGGTTCAGCAATTTTATACATCTCAATGATTCATAGAACATATCAAACATATACTAGTTCACAACAAAAGACAAAGTTGTGAGAAGGTTTACAAATCAGGAAAAAACAAGCAAGGCTTCTCTCTGAGCAAAGGGCCTCCCGGCAGGCTTAAATTTCCTGGAGTTCACTCTGGTTTTTTCTTTTTGCCACCATTCAGGGTTAGGTTCTCTCATTCCAGAATAACCAATTATAATTGTGGTCTCAGCTGGAATGCTGAACTAAACCATGCAGTGTACTGACCAGGTGAAATTCTTGTGCATTCCACTAAATTTAAGCACCGCTATTTGCAGAAATAAGCAGACCACAATGCCTCTTGTCCGCGCACCTGTCCAAAAAACCGCCGTGCAGTCGTGCCAGCTAGTCCTCGGTCCATGGATGAACTGGTAGAAAGTGCATTCCGGACTAGGATGCAGTTGTTTTCGCTCGTCCCTGCACTGCAATCAGGAAGTAAAACGTACGAATCAGCTTCTTTTAGATTGCGTTGGTCATTCTACCTTAGTTACTACCAATGTAGGGATACCTTGAAGACGGGAGGTTAGACGACAGCAACGAGGGATAGCCATCTCATTTTGTGCAGTTGTACTAAAACTGAGGTGTGTGCTTTTGATTGCGCGAATAGAAACAATACGGAGACAGACATCCCGAAATGATATGGAGACAGACATCCCTGTTTGCGCAAATAAGAACTACGGTTATTTAAACAGTGACAGATATTACTACTTTCCCCCGATTCCTCTTAGAACCAAGTCATAGATTCATGCTACAGCTTTCCCACTTTCTTCCCTGTTTGAACCAACGCTTTGAGTCGACTGTATGAAATAGCTTTACTTCTAATAATAGTAGAAGTCTAGGTGGCTTTGGAACAGCGGACGGAAGTAGAAAAGGATCCACACGAAGGGAGCTGGGGTAGTAGAGCAAGGCAGGTTTCGAAGGAATATATACCTAAGGGTCGTCGGCATGTCGCAAAGACGGCGTCGGGAGGCCGCATCTTGGCCACAATACCGCAGGGAGGAAGAAGGGGTCGGAGGCCCTCCCGAGTCAGCGCTCTCTCGAAGAGAACGGCATGGCCGCCGATCGGGACGTGCGGGCAGCCGTTGGTCTCCTCCCTCGCCGCCGACGATAGCGTGAACGATGCACCTACACCCCTGCCCCGGTCGAGGTTGTCCGGCCGGATTTGTGACTAGCCGTGAGCTGAGAGAGAGTGTGGCCACCTATGTGTTGCTTAGATCTGGAGAGCATGAGAGAGTGAACGAGAGGGACCCTAGTAAAGCAAGCGCTAAGCTCCTGCTTTTATATATAGTGGAGTGATTTTGTTGTACCAGCTTCAAAAAAATGCGCTCCTACGTGTACCCGCAAGTGGGTGTGAGAGAACTAGTGCATGCGTGCACCACTTCTCTTCATGAGAGTACAATATACTATGCCCAAAGAACGTTCACCGCAAGAGTAATAGTACAAGTGTGTGACATTTGAGCTAAAATAAAATGTGCGCGCCGTCTTTTGTTTTTTAGAAGTTCTGAGGGTAGGGTGTGAAGAGCACATATGTGCGTGACGTCTACCTATAGATAGACGGTGGGTGCGACGTGCAAGTCTGCGAGAGGACTCGGGAGAGTCGTGACTCGTGAGGGTGCGTGTGCGTGAGAGAGAAGGGGGCACGTATCAATGCAATGCATGTGTCCGTAAATCATTATCCGACAAACATTCGCCACAAGCCTTTTCCTGACGAACGCCATAAGAACCGTTAGATCGGCATCCGACAGTATCAGTTTTGCCATGTCATTTAACAGAACAGTCACTCCTCCTACACACAAATCTTCCATGTGAGTGTTAGCAACTGCCGTATGCTCCATCCGTCCCGAAATGCAGTGCATATAGCTTTATTGAAAATTCGAACCTCGCAAACTTTTACCGAGTTTTCGTGTACCAAATTGCACATGTAGAATACCATATATATGTCATTTCATTCATCTTCGAGAGGTAACTTAAAGTTGGGTGAGGAGTCTACAAAGAAAGACCATTGTATCAACCGCAGCAATTTCAAGCATCCTTTAGTGTCGAGGAATATCATAGGAACTCTATATGATATGATTTTTATAGGATTTTTTCCTTTAGAGCCAATTGGTTCATAGGAATATATTCATATACTCCACATTTCAAAGGAAATAAACATGATATCATTTCTATAGCTTTAGAGCCACTTTGTCACATCCCTAGTCTGGTATGACCTAGGCTAGCTAGCTATGTGTGCATCATATTTAAATTTCATTTAAATTTGAAATGAGGATTGGTGGAACCCTCAGAATCATTTTTTGAAAATGACCCAAATAAAAATTTCTCCAAAAGGGTCCAAGAAAATGCTCATGTTGCCCTCTGAAAATATTGGACAGAGATAAAAATCAAAACAATATTTTAGGAGCTCATGGACATTTATTTTTGGCCATTTGGATTAATTCGATAATTATTTGCATTGGAAATATATTTCTATATATATGAAATATGGCCCAAAAATTATGCCACTTATAAAAGAGCTCTGGAATAATATATCCAGCTCCTGCAAAAATTGGCATGATAAAATAAAATGATTTAATATATTTATTAAATCAAACAAATGTCAGAAAAAAAATAGAAAACAAAATAAAAAGAAGGAGGGGTTACCTGTGGCCTCCCCTGTGCGGCCCAGCCGCAGCAGGCCGGCCCAGCCGGGAGGTGGCCCAGCCCACCTGGCCCCCCTCCCCTGTCGTCTTCCTTCCCGACAGGGGAACGGCGCGTGCCGACGCGCACGCACCGCCGCGCCTCCACCTCCTGCTTCCCTCCACCTCCTGCTTCCTCCGCGTCGCTCTGGATGGGTTGCACGTCGCCACGCAGCCCCGACCGCACCGCCTCACTCTCCTTCGCCCTCCCCCTCTTTCCCTGCTCTCTCCCCCTCTCTCCCGAAGCGCTGTCGTCGCCGCCGACGAGAACCACCACGGCCACCAGCCTCCCCTCGCCTCCCCGTCGTGCCCAGAAGCTCCGCCTCGCCGTCAGCTACCTCCTCGCCGAGCCACACAAGCCGGAGTGCCCCGAGGAGCCACCATCGCCATCGTCTTCCTCCTCGGGCTCCGCCGTCCGCCGCCGTCAATTCGCAGCTACCGGGCATCCCCGACCCCGCTGTGCTGCTCTGCGTGATCGCGGTGAGCTCCGCCGCCGTTCCCCTCTCTTCTCCCTTCCGTTCCCGTGCCGTAGCGCCGCTCCCCACCACGGCCGAAGCCCCTCGCCGCCGTCCATGTCGCCGTCGCCGTTTCGGGCTGCCTCCGCTCAAACCGAGCCCCCCTTCGCGCTCCTGGTGCCACGAGGGTGCCGCCGAGCCCCTCAGGTGGCCTCCCCGTGCCCCGCAGCCCAATCCCGCTCGCGGCCGAACTCCGGCCGCCGCCCTGAGCTCTGCTCCGGCGAGCTCCGGCGCCCCCGCAGCCCCCCACCAGCTCCCCTGGATGCGCGTGAGCGTGGGCTTCGCGTGGGTGGTCTCCGCCGCCCGAATGGTCGCCGGAACGGCGATCCCGAGCCCCTCCGCCGTCTCGGGCCTCGCCGGCGGCTAAACGCCGGCGGGATTGACCGGTCAACCGCGCTAACCCCCCCCCTGAGGCTGACATGTGGGCCCGACCCCCCTTAACCTTTTTAATTAAATTAAAATAACCTCTGTTAACCCCCTGTCACTGACGTGTGGGTCCCACACGTCAGGTTTGACCCGGACCAGCCCAGTTGACCGCTGATGCATTGATGACGTCATGCTGACGCAATTATACATTTTCTGGAATTAAAATAATTCAGAAAATCCAGAAAATGATTTAAACTTCAAAAATTCATAACTTTTCAACCGTAGCTCAGATTTAAATAATTTATATATGAAAAATTATCAGAAAAATGCAATCTTTCCATCTGTACTAGTTTCATGCATGAAAAACCAATTCATACATGCTGAATATGGGAAAACACATTATGGCATATATAAGAGACCTAATTTAGAAATGCATTTGAACCTTTGGTTCAAATGGACTTCAAACCAATTGAACACTAGTTGCATTAGCTCAACAGCATCACATCTACATGCCATGTTCATGCATCATATTGTTGCATATGATTGTGTTTTGATTGCCGGCACCGTTCCTTCTCGATAGGTCCTGCTCCGGAGACGTTCCAGAGTACCTGTCTGTGAAGCGGTACCTCCCTTGTTGATTTACCAGGCAAGCAAACCCCCTTGTTCATCTCGATAAAACCCTACTCTCTCGCTCCTGCTCTCGGTTATTGCATTAGGACAACAACGATTCATCTGCTACTTTGTGCTGCGGTAGTTGAACCATTCCTCTGCATGACCTGTCATTGCCACAGTAAACAGTTGAAACCCACTAGCATGTGTAGGAGTTGATTGAAGCCACTGATGTGTTCCTACCATGCCATGCCTGCTATTGCTTAGAGTGTGTTAGGTCTGGTTCATTGGGAATGAATTGGAGTGTCCCGATATGTTCTATTGCTGAGAGTGAAGTGTGTGAACACGATTTGGTAAAGGTAGCGGTGAGAGGCCATGTAGGAGTACATGGTGGGTTGTCTCACTGGAACCGTCTTTAAGCACTGAGTTCGGTGTATGTTGTCCAATGACTCGATACTACCACACATTGGGTTCCGGTAACTCGACCCCTCTCGACTTATTAACCAACTTGGTCTCTGTCCAGGAGTCGCAACTAGTTTCTGGTGTTTGTAGGTAGTGCTATTCTTCTACCAAGTGGCACCCGGCAGGGTGGGCTTGGGACAGACTAGGCACACGTGGCACGGTGTACCGAGTGGCACCCGGTTGGTGGGCTCGGGAACCCTGCTCACATCGTTTGGGGCCGTGAGCGACACCCTGGCCGGATCTCCTTGCGGATGGAACCCGAATAGGCGATAAACCTGGACTAGAGTCTTGTGTGGTTAGTCAGGTCGTGGCCGACACCCTCGCCAGGCTTCCGCTTGAAGGTTGCCGAGATACATGACGTGTACATGGCGGTAAGTGGCGAGAGCGTGTGTGAAGAAGTACACCCCTGCAGGGTTAACATGATCTATTCGAATAGCCGAGTCCGCGGTTATGGACTTCTTGGATGCTTACATGGTACATAGACAACTTGAAGTTGATACTCTAAAATGCTCAAGACAAGTGTGAGTGCTATGGATGGCCTCCTCGTAGGGAGACGGGGATGAATCCATAGTAGTGTATTGTGTGGTGATTAGTGGACTCGTGTTCGTTGTTTCACCTCCAGAGTTTCTGGTAGTCGTAGAACAGGATAGCCACAGAGTCAAAGCTGGCTTGCTGCAACTAAACCCCACATTACCCTCTTGATACAGTGCATGTATGATAGGATCTGATGTAAGTCTTGCTGAGTACCTTTGTACTCATGTTGCTTTATTTATGTTTTTGCAGCGGAGACTTCGGTCTTACTAGTGTTCTCTTGGACTTCGACTAGTAGCTAGTACCTCAGCTACGATCTTGATCGGATGTTGTAGATAGTCAGGCTCTTCAGCCCTTTTCATTTATAGATGTCTGTACCCAGACATGTAATGCTTCCGCTTGTTGCTTGTATGCTCTGTATGACGGGTCTTGTGACCCCTGTTTGCAATAATTGCTATGACGGCTCTTCTGAGCCTTTATCTATATAAGTTGTTGAGTTATACTGTGATGCCATGTTGTACAGCACATACTTGCATGTTATGCGTACGTGTAATGTGTATTGCTATGTGTGGGATCTGACTATCTAGTTGTTTATCTTTAGTAGCCTCTCTTACCGGGAAATGTCTCCTAGTGTTACCGCTGAGCCATGGTAGCTTGCTACTGCTCTGGAACATTAGGCTGGCCGGCATGTGTCCTTCTTCGTTCCTGTGTCTGTCCCTTCGGGGAAATGTCACGCTTTGAGTACCGGAGTCCTGTTAGCCCGCTACAGCCCGGTTTACCGGAGTCCTGCTAGCCCAGTGCTACAGCCCGGACCCACTTGCTGATGACCGACACGTTCGAAGCTGGGTCATGGATGCCTGTCCCTGTAAGTCTGTGCCACTTTGGGTTTACGACTAGTCATGTCAGCCCGGGCTCCTTATCATATGGATGCTAGCGACACTATCATATACGTGAGCCAAAAGGCGCAAACGGTCCCGGGAAAAGGTAAGACGACACCCGTGGGGATACCGTGCGTGAGGCCGCAAAGTGATATGAGGTGTTACCGGCTAGATCGATGTGACATCGAGTCGGGGTCCTGACACACTTGGTTCATATGAATGGATTCCTATACTCCCTTAATTTCAAAGAAAAATAAACATTAGCGTATATTCAATAGAAAAGTTCCTATGATATGAACCAAATTACATCTCTTTTCTAATCCCTCCTCATAGGAATTGAGATACATGTCATCTCTAGATTCAATAGAGAAGTTCCTATGATGTGAACCAAATGACATCTCTTTTCCAATCCCTACTCATAGGAATTGAGATGCTCCATGTCATCTCTTTCCCTACAACTTCCATGTATACATCTTCTATTCCTAAATAGATAGTACAGCCCACTAGTAGCTTTTTTCCAAAACATGCAACTATGGCACAAGAACTATATAGTGTGCCAATAACTTTGAAAGATGGTCGCTGGATGAAGCTAACCCGACAGTGCAGAGATAGGCAAATCTGAGCACTACTGGCTGTTGGATATCATCAAGATTCCACCAGATCTTCCACATGTACAATTTAGAAGACTCCATGGTTGAACTTAAGCATAATGCACAAACCTCAAAACACAAGCACTTCTCCTTTGTTCTAGAATCTTCTGTATCATAATTGATTTTTTTTCTAAATGAATTGCCATTATTTGTTTTTTACTTTATGATTTACTCCCTCCGTTCCAAAATAGATGACCCAACTTTGCACTAACTCAAAGTTAGTGCAAAGTTGGGTCATCTATTTTGGAACGGAGGGAGTACAATGCACAACCCCATGAATCTTAACATTTTTATAAAAATTATTGATGTTGAATGAGATGAACTATAAGAACTAAATGAACATCTACATCATGCATATATGACTCAAAGCTTTACATGCTATAGTGTGTATTTATTCATAATTTGGTTTTGAAATCTCATGCGTTCAATACATGTGTACTCCCTCCGTCCGCAAATAAGTGTACTTCTAGCCTTTGTTCTAAGTCAAAGTTTTAAAATTTTGACCAAATATATACAAAAGAGTAGTAACATATATGACATAAAATTGATATATTATGAAATTACAATTCAAAACGAATCTAGTGATACTAATTTAGTGTCATGAATGTTGCTACTTTTCCCTATAAAGTTGGTCAAAGTTTTAAAACTTTGACTGAAGACAAAAGCTAGAAGTACACTTATTCATGGACGGAGGGAGTACCTTACTAGTAGTTTTGAGTAGAGTAGCAAATTTCACGCGGCCCGGGTATATCAAAATGCAGGGCCCATGCATCATTGCCTTTCGGTCGAACCTACATCCACAATTTTTTGTACGTACTATATCTCCACTGGTCCCCGAACCCAAAATGTTGCCTCATTCCCGTAAAACCAAGCGGCCCACACATATTTAAGGCGTCGGCTCGAACCTGTTTACTACGGCGTGCCCCCGCACGCCGTAGTACTCCTACAAACCCTACCGCCGCACTCATCATCGGTTTTCTTCAAGAGGACGAGGGAGAAGCCCATTTGTAGTGGAGGCGCTTTCAAAAAAAGGATCTGCAGTGGAGACCCCTACCCTAGGGTGCCCTAGGTAGCTACCGCACGCATCATTGTTTTCTCTTTTCTTTATGCTCTTGTGCCCTAGAGTGAAATGATGGTTGCTTTGTCCGTCCAGCTTAATGCGGGAAAGGTGGGGCTTTGTGATTTGACCCCTCGTCGCTCATTTTCTACTACTGCGGCGCTACAACTGGGGTGCCTGCAATTCCAACCACTGCTCCGAACTGTAATTTGGTGCATCGCACGTGGAACAAGATGGTGGATGAGCCACATGTCGGCCAAAGGGTTCCTGTTAAGTGTGTCGCCATTTCGTGTGTGGACTAACCCTGCTTGAGTTGCTACGCCAACACGACAGGAGCAGCCTACCACTTGGTTTTGCTCCTTGGTGAATCCCGACTATATTGATCTAAAAAGATACGTGCTGAACTACCCTCTCCGTCTCAGTTTTTTTATTTTTAGGCGTCTCAGTTTATAGGGCCTGCACGTAGTTCTAGGTCATCCATTTGACTAACTAAATAGGAGTTACTATGTCACAAAAAGTATATCATTAGATTCTTAAGCGCATGTAGTTGTATTTAAAAGTCGAGGGCGGCGCTTTTCCTGCGTGGTAGGCGGCGGGGCAGTTCCGCCTAGTCGGTTCGACAGAGACGCGAGAAGACGAGGGAGTAGCTGCTGCAAACGTAGGGCTATGTGATTTGACAGCGAGTTACTGCTGGCAGGTGGGGCCCCGTGATTCGACTTGCCATTATCATTTTAACTGCGGCGCTACGACCGGCGTGAGTCTCCCAGATTCCTAACCACCTCCATACAGGTGCCTCTCCCAATGCTGCACCATGTAGTAGAAGCTGGCTCTTGCATGAGAGCCCACTTCTCCATTTTTTTCCTTGCCTCTCTTTCCTCCAGATATGCAAAAATGCCATGTAAAGCACACTATTGTACTTACTTTTACTTGCTCCTATAGGTGCTTAAGCTTGCCACATAGGCATAAAGTCTGATGTGGCAAGTTAATCAAGAAGAGAGAGACTAGTTTGGTGACCCAAGGAAGAAACGGTGCTAAGCACGTGTACCTAGGTGAAAAGACAATTTTGAGTCTATAGCTAATTAAATGAAGGAAACTTAGCAACACCATTTCATTGGAAGAGGTCACTCCTTGGCAAATGCAATAAATACACGTGCTTACTAGCACCGTTTATTCCTTGAGTATGAAGAAAGAGATAGAGAGGAGTAACAAAAAATACACTTATAGCCAACCTTGTTGTAGTATGAGTGACTAAGTGATGACTATGTATGACATGCCAACATCAGATAGCCTAACATACCATGTTAAATCTCCAAGGGCGCGACCGCGCGAGCAACGCGACGGTCGTGGTAGGCGCGACCATGATACGGGCTGCTGGCAGCCCTTGGATCTGAGATCAAATGGTCGCATGCTAAGTTGCTGAAAATTTGCAGAATAACCCTCCAGGATAGGATATTCACCCATAGGTCTAGAATCTCGCCATGCAACCGTTCGATCTCAGATCCAATGGCTCTCGGAAGCCCGTATCATGGGAGAATGGAAAGCCACTACCCTGCCGTTCGCACGCTGGCAGTTCGCTCCTACTCGTCCATGCATGTCCTTCAATACTACGGCGGTTCGCTCCTAGTCGTCCCGTCCATTCACATTACGGCAGTTCCACTAATCCTAACCCTCCTCCCAAATCCATGGCGTCCCAAATCTCCATGATCGGCGGTGAGTACAAGGTTAGAACCATCACCGGTGATGAGTTCGACGTCATCTACACCCGTTCTTCCGTGACGGTGAAAGGATGCCTTTCTCGCTTCAGGCGCATGTTCGAAAACTCAGATGATGAGTGGGTCGCTGGGCTAGATGTTGAGTACACCACAGTCCTGGGACGAGAGAACGATCTAAAGGACGAAGAGAGGAAGAAGCCCGCCGTGATCCAGGTTTGCGTGCATGACTTATGCTTGGTCTACCACATATGCCATGCCGACGTTGAGTTCCAAGATTTTAAGGACTTCCTCGGGAGCAACCTAGTCAAATTCGTTACTGTAGACTTTGGTAACGACAAAGAAATCCTGGGTCAGATATGCCTCGTTGTAGGCAACCCCTTCGACCTCCAGAAGAACCGGCTGGTGCCCTCTCGTCAGCCTTCAATGCTGACCCTGGCAGGAGCCATGGTTCATCCTTCATACGGTAAACTGGTGAAACCTCCATACACGTTTCATTGTCATGCATGGCAGCAGAATTTACTAGATATAGACCACATCCACTACGCTGAAATGGATGGCTACCTTTGCTTCAATATCTACAAGGGTTGGATGAAGAGCAACAGCCAAGTGTGCGGTTCAAGCAAAGAAGTATCGGCCAAGAGGAATAGGGACAAGGACGAAGTCGAGGATGTGGACGAGGACTCTAAGTAAGGTGGCAGTGTCGTTGCTCATGGTGGTTCTAAACTTCTAATGCAGTGTCTACCGGATTAGTTGCATAGTTTAATTTCAGGTGTGCTTACTTTAATTTGAGGGGTGTGTTGTGCTGAGCCCCCAGTAGAACTATGTTATGTTTCTTCTCGTTACTTTAACTCTTCAGTATGTACATACTACTAGTATTTCTTAAATTGAATTTAGCACCCCAATTAAGCACGTACTAGCTTTTTTAATAGTACTATATGCATAATTTGGCGACGAGCGCTCTCTATATGTACCACCTTTTTTTTAATTTCAAGTTTTGCTCCATGGCACAATCCATCGATAGTACTACTATACAAAAGTATACATTTTTTAAAAGGCTAGAGTACTGTTCATCACATATATAGCCAGTTAAATTCTCAACCTAGAACGACGTGCATGCCATGTAGTAAACCGATACGGAGGAAGTATAGTAAAAATGAGGTGATTTTACCGAGCGATCGGCGGGGGAGCATGGCCTGTCATGAGGTCCCACGTGTCATGATGTACCAAGGCGATGCGCGTGTCCCTCTTGAGGCAGAAGCGATACTAGTACGTGGTTTGAGATGATGGCGAACCGAAGTGTGAAATAAGGGTTGCTTCGTCCGTCTGGGAAAGTGTGGCATTGTGATTTGACGTCTCATTGCTCATTACTACTACTGGGCCGGTACGAGTGGGGTGTGTCCCCCCTGCTGTTCTGCACTGTTATTTGGTGCTTGACACGTTGACCCGGTTGCTATATGTCCCACATGTCGGCGACAGGAAGTACAGAATTCATGAAAGGGAGCATCGACGGAGGAGTATACTACTACAGAATTCATGAAAGGGAGCGACTTAGTTTTGGAAAAATCCGTTTTTACGGAGTACGTACCCACTAGGGTTTATAGGGCTCATCTAAAAAACATTCGTTTTTCCATTTGATAAGTCTCAATTCTACTCCCTCCATCCCAAAATATAAGAACGTTTTTAACACTAACATAGTATCAAAAACGTTCTTATATTCTGGGACAGAGGGAGTACTATACTAGTAGTAGTACCATTACATGTTGGATTTCGAGGTGCGTTAGATCACCCGACGCAAGCAGTGTCAAGAGGAAACTAACCACTGCATGTACAAGTTCATGGAAATTTAGTGGTCATTCATGCATTCGTTCTAATTAATTCCTCGGTAAACACAACTTCTTGAGAAAAACGAGTGTACTAATTACTTGTGCAAACTATGAAATTAATTCGACCACTCACCGTCTACCTTGGTTGGAGAGATTTTGAAATTGAGCCATAAACTGGAAAGGAGGGAGTAGTAACTTTTGTCTCGATTACTATTTGTGGCCTTGTATAGATGCAAAATGTATTTTTTATAGTGGCCTTGTATAAGTAAATGGAGGGAGTACTAACCAAAGTACGTAGTAGGGACGAGGAGTAAATGGAGGGAGTAGTAAAATTTTCTCCTCGGGCTGCGAGCCACCGCGCGCGTGGGCGAGGGAGCGGGCGTAAGGCATGGTAAGCAAGCTTCACCTCATCCTGCGAGCCACCGCGCCCGTGGGCGGGGGAGACGGCGTACTAAGCAAGCTTCTCCTCGTTCTGTGAGTTGACGGGACACATCAAAAGTACTCCGGTGTATAGAGCCTTGCCTCTAAGGTAGGCCCCACATGGTTTGCCTCTTTTTTTAATTTAACATAACGCGTCAAGTCGTAATTTGTTTGTTCACCCGTGGTAGATGATCCTCCCTCCACCAAGTGGACAACCAGTACACGTGCCAAATTACCACGTGGGCTGCCTTTTTCATACAGAAATGAGCTCCACCGTGTACCCGCGCGGGTGTGGTTGGGAAAGAGACGGGAGTATATGCGCCGTGTGTGCACCTCTTCTCTTCGTGCACGTCCCCCACCTACGTGGGTGTGTGTGAGAGAGATACAAACCTAGACATAATGCGCCGTCCATCCCCATGCCTCCGCCCAGTCCGACCACCAGTCACCACCACGCCCCACTCCTCCTCGCCTTATCTCTCATCTTTATCCCTCCATTTTTATATAGAAGGGGCCACTATCAAAATTACAATTTGCAGATATACAAGGCCACTAACACTAATAGATGCAGTATTAATGGTGTTTGCCTTGTGGTACTAGCAAAGGAGGACATTAATTATCCCTTGCATGCATGCGGGAGTTTGTAAAAAAATGCATCTTGATGTTCCGTGCAATGCACGGGCATCTTGCTAGTCCATGAAAACAACACATGGCAAAATTCCACGGCAAACGAGGGATTTGAATCTGTTGGGAGGGGCTGTTTGGATCTTGCCCGGGGTAGCCAAAATATTGGCGACTACTTCGCCATGGCCAACACCGGCTCGAGTTCATCCTAACATTGCCCTCTTCTGTGGAGCCCATGCGGGGTCGACAAAGGTCCTCACAACAAAAGGATCCAGCAAGACACCTGCTATGTACGCCGGCGTCGCCTCCGCAGTGGCCTTCATGGGACCCAAGCGGCGGCGGCCTCCCGTGTTCTACTTCTCCTCGATGATGGCGGCGGACGCGGAGGCGCTGGCCACCGACTCGCCGCTCTCCGTGCACCCGACTTCTGTCGCTGCTTGCATGGCGCGGCCGCCGGCATGGGAGTCTCGGCCACAGAAACGAGAGACGCGGTATGAGGCGGCGGCGTGGACGGCAGCAACAACGCCCGTGCGCCGCTCCTTGTCGAGCTGGCCTGGAGCGGCGAGTTGCTAAACCGCGCGCCGGCTTGGGGCGGCAACTGGCTCCGTCGGGCGAGGGGAGGGAGGTGGATCAGCGAGCTGCATAGCTCGTATCCGGCGGGCTACCCAACCGGCTTGGATGCAAAATAACTAGTCTTCATAAGCCATTGTAAGAGTGGACAAAATGGTGGAGGAGATAGGGGAGCGGCGGAGGTGTGCGATTCTTGGCCGGCGTTTAGCCTCGTTTAAATAGGAGATTAAATAGACGGCAGACGGGAGGAGCTCGGCCGGCGTTGCGTTTAACGCCGGCCCGGTCATGAACGGATGTGTGTCCAGAGTGGGTTTCTCGGCTTCCACACGGGCGGGTTTCATGGAGGCATTTGAATGCGACACAGAGGCGTGTTCAGCCGGGCGTGCCGTGAGTGGCGCCCTCGACTCTGACCTAGGACACCGCGCTGTTCTTCCACTGACGTGTGGGCTCTTTGGGTGCATGGCCTGCATGTCAGTGACCCAACGCAGGCAGCGCACAGCAGAGGAACCTTTGGTGGGCCAGGGCGGTCAGAAGCGGGCATTTCATAAACCGGTGATTGTTCATTGAGTGTGACGTCATCTTTTTCATGTAGATAAGCCTACTATGTTGATAGCCCATTCGATACGTTGTGATTCATAAAGACCACTGCAAACATCAATGTTCTGCTTATCACAGATAAGATTGATTAATAACTGTAACAATCCATGTCCTTAACAAAGGGTGCATGCACGTATAGGTTGAACATGTGTCTTGCGTCGTGTGCTGTGTGCATGCAGGCGTGCGAGTGTTGCGTGCGTGGAAGGGTACATTTCAGTGTTGCATGCATGGGTGCGTACGTGCGTGTGTTCGTGAGTGCATGTGTACGTGTCAGTGTTGCACGCCAGCATGCGTGCGTGTGTACGTGTCAGTGTTGCACGCCTACATGCGTGCGTGTCTTGCATGCGTGCATGTGTATGTGCGGGGTGAGGCTACATGTCAATCAACTGACTTTTTCATCTCTGGTCATTAGATTTTCCAGCCGTTGGATACGAAATCAAGGGCCTCCAGTTTATCATCAAACTTCACCCCCCCGGAGCCGCCAGCCACCACCGACCGAACCGCCAGCCCCCGCCGCCCGCGGCCGGCCCGCCCTCCCCGAAACCACTCCCCACCGCCGGTCC
>NC_057806.1:280745291-280820318 GCF_018294505.1 Triticum aestivum
GGTGATTGCCAACCAGAGGTCTCACGACTTCGAATACCCGCCGACCACTAATTTATTACCATTTCCGTCCTTCATATACGCGCTGACGGGTGAGCCCTATGGTAATGTGCGCTACTGAGCGTGGACCGTTTGACTGGTCAATTGATCGTGTTATCAACAAATTACGGAGCTGTATGGTGAGCCAGTGACCGTACGATCACCCTAAAATGTACTCCTATTTTATTAACACAGTACAGACTCAAACTACCATTTCTTTCTTTCATATACGAGCTGACAGGTGGGCCCCACGGTTACGCGCCCCGATGGTGCAACACTAGTTGCGCCGTGTGGAACGTTTGACTGGTCAATTGATTGTGTCATCAACAAAATACGGAGTTGTATGGGTGAGCCAGTGACCGTAAAATCATGATATGTATTTGTTTAACACGATACAGATGCAAGGTCTCATATATACACGCAAGCACTCACCGCTATAAGCGCACACACGCGAACCCAACCCCTATGAGCACCTCCGAGAGAGTGGCCAGCATATATGATCTTGAGATTTTATGAAGTCACCATAGGTGCCTCGTAGTCGAGTGGAACGTCTCCTCCCACTGAACGTACGTCGCCGGAAAATACTAAAATTAACACAAGATAAATGCGAGCACCGGGACTTTAACCATGGTGGGCTCGAGAAACCACTGTCCTCTAACCATCCAACCACATGTTGGTTAGCACGACAAAATGTATGCGGTGATCGTGATGAGCTTATTCTGAAGTCCAGTGACCATATCATGCTTTCCCTTCAAATACAATGACCGTAAGTGTCGTCAACAAAATACGGAGCACGCATCAAATGCAAAGTCCGTCAGTGTCATCAACAAAATATGGAGACGTATCGTGAGCTAGATACCGTTGTACTATTGTATATGCTTATTCTCTTAGTGGCCGATTGCGTGTGTGGTGTGGTGGGCACATCATTTCTAGTTGTGGTGGGTCAACATGAAGACTCATCGGTCGGTTCCATCCTGCGCCACATATAGGTTGGACCGAGACGTGTTATACGAAGACCCATGTGGAGGACTCGGCGTACAACACGAAGCTACCAGAGTCACGGAGGACTCTATCCCCACTGGTGATAAGCCGACTATATATGATTTGTAACCCTAGGCCCTTAGTATGTTATACAAGCTTGGGGGCTAGTTCGTCGATAGTATCCACACACGCACAATGCCTGGTATTCACGTGTACTTTGTACACACCCCTATCACTAATATACAGTACCAGTAGTAGGCTCTTTCTTCAACTGCAATTGAATTCTAGCATGTGCATGTGTTTATTTCATATTATCGATCCATAGAGTGAGAGCGGTTTGAAATACATGCAATGGATGCTTTTGCAATTCATATATAAACATTAATTAGTGCACTCCATGTTGTTAGTGTGAAGAACTTTATACATTCGTCACTTGCATGGATACATTCCAAATTGCTAGCTACGAAATATAATACATGTCGAATTCAACATAAAGGGGGTTTCGAAGATTCGAATTCATAGGAAGTGCATTCATCTATTTGAACCCGAGATAATGGCATTTGTAAATCAGATGTAAAAGGGGGCATCAATCTTTGTTGTGAGTTTGAACATGCTATATATATATTCATATGCATATCTAACTTTTTTTGCAACGAAGGAGATTATATCTGGAACCATGCATGAACTGCGGTAAGTTGCATATTTTTTAATATATACTCGTGTACAATGTATATTCAAATGTACCCCCTCCATTCCAAAATAATCATAGCTTTAGGATTTTCAAGAGTAAAGATTTGTGAAGTTTGACAAATCCTGAAAGTTCAATTCAAGAGAACCGAAAACGTTAATGCTTCTGCTCCCAAATATTGAACGAAGAGCCAAATAGGCCTCTGGTCACCCGAAACCGCGCGAGACTAATGTTTTGGTGGTAGGAAATTACTGTCCTGACTCTGGCCCATGTAGCCTATCGGCCCGATGTCCAAAGGTCTAAACCGGGGTAGGTTTGTAACTTCACCAAGACGCCAGAGAAGCATTCATACTCCGTGGGCGCCTACCCATGCGCTCGGCCAAAATCTATCCCGCCCACATTTGGGACACCTGACATGACTGTCCTACCCCCAACCCGCAATATGTCCAAAATTTTAGATGGGGGGAAAGTTTGTAACTTTCCCCAAATTTCAAACAAGCGCGTCTCAAACCGAAACATTGTTCCCCCTTAGTTCCCCGCCTCCCTCTGTCTCCCCATTCATACTCCGTGGGTGCGAAAACGCCCTCTCCACCAGCTGCGAAACCCCAATCTCCTCCGTCCTCCACCCCATAGTGGCCAATCCACCGCCGCCCTCCTCCATCACGCCGGAGCCGGTACCCCGACGTCGTCGTCCAACGCAACCGCAACCGCAACGCCCTCAAGGACTTAGCAGCTGAAGCCGAGGCAGAGCTGCCTCCACGACACCGACGCCGACGTGCGCCATACCAGAACCACTCCGACCACGCCGTCCTGCGCCTCACTGCTACGGCTCCATTGTCGCAACCGTCCACCGCACCGGAGCTGTTCCCGCTACGTCGTCGTTCGCCGCCTCGGATCTGCTTCCCGCCGCCGACAGACGGCCACCGCACCACACTCAACAACTTGGCCATGGGTTCGTCCAAGGCTGCACCATCCTCCACAACTTCTGGTTTCCGGCGAACAACAAGAAGATCGTCGGAAAAACAGAAGGAGAACACAACACTGCCAGCAGAAAGAGGTACTCCTCTTCCCATATTCGTGCAAATCTTACGTCTCCTCTCACACCGTATTCATCTCACGAAAGAAACTAGTTGAGCGCTTCTTACTGCATCTTCTTCGTGATACTAAATGCACAAGGTTTCCTCCCTTTTACTATTTCACCTTTGCTAGAGGTCAGTAGCCCGCCTGGATTTCAATTCTGGGTCAGTCGAACCGCAATTAAAAGAAGCAGCACCCGCTTAGGCGCGCAAAGCACCTAGTCCGCCTGCTCCCCAGGGAAGCGGGGGTGTGGGTGCAGGAGCTGCTTGCGCCCGATCTAGAGGTCTGCGGGGCTTGAATGGATGGTCGGGGGATGGTGCCAAGCACGGCGGTGCGGTGAGGTCGAGGGGAGGGCCCAGGCAGGGGAGGAATACTGGGCTGGTGGTCGCTGGCGTTTCGAGGAAGATCGTCAACACTGACTGGCTGGAGGTAGATGAAGGCGATCTGCCCGTTCTTTGTACATTGAACGGTGCAGAAAAATGGACTGACCTATTTGCTTTCAGTCGACTGTTATTTTCATAGAATCCTGTAGTAATTTAGTGTGCCATGCATGTTGTAGAGCTATCATATGTCTCCCGTCATTTATTTCTCACTGACCTGCTATTTGCTACCTTTACACTGTACTAATTGTGCACACACTTCACCCATACTCACACTATTGTTTTTTTATGCATGGGTATTTCAGACTCTGACGCGGTGTTGATGAATGCAGAAAAGAAAAGACAGAAGTCGCTCCAGTGTAATTCGAAGATAAGCACTAAGCGTTCCAATGCTCTAATGGGTGCAATGTCAGCAGTTGGAGACCGTAAACGTAGCTCTGCAGTTGATGATCTCAATTGCCACACACAACCATCCCAGATGCTTGCTTTAACTTCGCGATGTCAAATGTGGTTGCATGTTGCATATGGTGTCTAGCTTGTATTGCTTCCAATTTGGTTAAATTGCATCTGCTTACTTTACACATTATACCTTTGATAATGACATGCCTTCTTGTTTTCGATACATACTACATATGTCTATTAACCATGTTCGTACATCAAACTAATGCTCTTTTGTATCCCTCGTCAATCACTTATGATGAGACAGTCACCCGGGTGGGTTACTGTGAGATCCCATACTCGTTTAAAGAGTGCAGTGTCATCCTCCCCACATGATTCTCAAGAAACAGTAAGGCTAAATGAAGATAGTCAACGTAGCTCTCTAGTTGATCACCGCAATTCCCCCACACCACCGTCGCAGGTGCTTGCTCTTACTTGGCAGTGTGATATGTGGTCGCATGTTGCATACGGTGTCTAGCTTGTAATGCTTCTAATTAGGGTAAATTGCATCTGCTTAGTTTACACACTATACCTGTGAATATGACATGCCTTCCTATTTTTGGTACACACTACATCTATGTGTTAACCTTGTTCTTACATGAAACTACCTCTCTTCTGTATCCTACATCAATCACTTACGATGAGTCACCTTTATTCGTTGCATATTGCATATTATTTCTAGCCTATTGCCATGTATTGCTTCTAATTTGGTCAAATACATTTGTTAGGGCACCCTTTTAATTTGGCAGGGTGATATTGGTTGCATCTTTCATATGGTTTCTAGCTTGCATCGATTTTAACAAGTTCAAGCACCTTGTGCTTAGTTTACACTTTATACATCATACATGTCAATATGTCACGCCGTCCTATTTTTCATACATATTCCATCCTCCTATCATGCGGTTGCCTTACATGAAAGTAGTGTTCATCAGTACCATGCATCAATGAGTTCTGAAGAGCAGATTTTATTCCTTTTTCTTGTGGGTTTGACTTGACAAGGCAAAATCAAGAAAGAGGAAGGAAAAGAGTAAGGAAGACGATGATGGTGGTCCTCTGCAGCAACGTAAACGGAGCATCTGTACTGATTCTCCTTGTACTGATAGTGCATTACAAGGTCCAAGTCTCCGCTCCCCTACTCCACCATCCAAGGTGCTTGCTCTAACTTGGCAGTGTGATATCTGGTTGCATGTTGCATATGGTGTCTAGCTCGTATTGCTCCTAATTAGTGTAAACTGCATCTGCTTAGCTTACACATGATACATGTGAATATGACACGCTTTCTTGTTTTTGGTACATACTATATCTTATGATAAGGCACCTTTAAGTTGCCACTGTGATATTGGTTGTGTCTTGCATATGATTTCTAGCATGTACTGCTTCTAATTTGTTGAAACGCCATACAGTTTGAACTTGGCAGAGTGATATTGGTTGCATCTTTCATATGGTGTCTAGCTTGCAGTGCTTCTAATTTGTTGAAATGCCTTCTTCTTAGTTACCACATCATAGGTGTGAATATGTCACACCATCCTGTTTTTCATACATATTCCATCCTCGCATCATGTGTTTGCCTTTCATCCGAGTAGTGTTCGTCAGTATCATGCATGAATGAGTTCTGAAGAGCGAATTTTATTCCTTTTTCTTATTGGTTTGACTTCACAATGCAAAATCATTACAACTGAAGGAAATTAGTCCGGCAGTGGATGATGGTGGTCCTTCGGAGCAACTCAAACTAGGGGTCTCTACAGATTCTACTCCGCCATCCTCCCAACAAGATTCACAAGACAACACAAGGCTGGACAGTCAACGTAGCTGTGTAGATGATGAGCACATCTCCCCTACTCCACCATCACAGGTGCTTTCTCTAACTTGACACTATTATATGTGGTTGCATGTTACGTATGATGTCTAGCTTGTATTGCTTCTAACTTGAATTGCATCTGCTTACTTTACACATAATGCCTGTGAATATGACACGTGTTCCTGTTTCTAGAACATACGTGTACATGATGAGCACATATCCCCTACTCCACCATCACAGGAGCTTGCTCTTACTTGGAACTGTTATACGTGGTTGCGTTTTCCGTATGATGTCTAGTTTGTATTGCTTCTGATTATGTTGAATTGCATCTGTGTAGCTTACAACTTATACCTGCAACGATCACTTACCCATAAGACACATTTAACTTGGGACTGTGATGTAGGTTGCATCTTGCATTGTCTTCTAGCTTGTACTGCTTCTAATGTCTTGAAATGGCACTTACGACGAGACACTTTTTACCTGATAGAGTGATATTGGTTGCATGTTCATATGGTGCCTAGCTTTCATTTCTTCTAATTTTGTTGAAATGCCTTCCGCTTACTGTTTTTTCATACATATTCCATCCTCCTATCGTACGTGTGAATATGAAATGTTGTCTTTTTTGTATATATTCCATCCTCCTATCCTGCGCTTGCCTTACATCAAAGTAGTGTTCGTCTGTATCATGCATCAACCAGTTATGCAGAGCTAATTTTATTCATCTTGTGGTTTTGACTTCATAAGGCAATATCAGAAAATAGGAAGGAAAAGAGTAAGTTAGGGGATGTTGGTGGTCCTCCACACCGATGCAAACAGAGACTCTCTAGATTTGCCACTGCTACTGCTAATGAAGTTGAAGTCCCAAGTCTACATGATGAGTTCATCTCCCGTACTCCACCATTGCAGGTGCTTGCTCTAAGTTGACAGTGTGATAATTGGTTTCATGTTGCATATGTTGTCTAGCCTGTATTTCTTCTATTTTGATTAAATTGCACCTACTGAGTTTATACGTTATACATGTGCATATGACATGGCTTTCTGTGTCTAGAATACACTGCATCTATCTATCATACCATGTTCTTACATCAAAGTACTGCTATTGTGTATCCCGCATCAGTCACTCATGATTGGACGCTTTTAACATGGCAGTTTGATAGTGGTTGCATCTTGCATTGATTTCTACGTTGTACTTCTTCTGATTTTTCGAATTGCCACTTATGACAAGACACTTTTAACTTGGCAGAGTAATATTGGTTGCATCTTTCATATGGTGTCTAGCTTGCATTACTTCTATTTTCTTGAAAATCCTTCTGCTTAGTTTGCACATAGTAGCTGTGAATATGTCATGCCCTCCTGTTTTTCTTACATAATCCATCCTCATACGGTTGTCTTACATCAAAGTATTGCTTGTCTGTATCATGCATCAATGAGTTCTGAAGAGTGGTTTTATTCTTTTGTGTTGTGGGTACAGCTTGACATGGCAAAGTCAAAAAAGAGCAAGGAAAATAATATAGTAGGGAGTGCTGTTACTCGTCAGGTGAAACGGAAAAGGTTCTGCCGTCGAGATTCTGCTGGTACTTATAGTGCAGTAGAAGGTCCAAGTCCACCGGCTAAATCTACAAACATAGTATCACCTGCTCCACCAGCTGCAGCATCCGCTTCAACTGTACCAGCGTCTCAACTAGTTACTCATTCGTTTGCTCCGGAACTGGCCAGTTCCCAAGCTGCCTTCACACCTAACACTACTTCTGAAGCACTGCTGACACAACAGGACTTGGCAAGATCAGATGAACCTCATGAGCATCAACACCAAGACGGTACCTGACCGAGTCAAGTTGCAGTTTCATGCTCCTTTATATGTACTCTCACAGTTTGATGTACACTAACACTTTCCATATTCGTTGTTGAACTAGCACCACGGCGCAAGCCGAAACAGACATCAGGGATAATGCTTGACAGATTAACAAAATCTAAAGGAGGAAGAATGGAGATCCATTTTGAGGCGGGTTTAAAAAGGCCACGTGATGCTACAGAGTCTGCCAAGTTAGTATTAGAGGCAGCCATTGTTGTTAGGTGTCATGCACGTATCCTCCCAACATGGATCCAGTACAGGAATGAGAAAGACAATACCCAGTTTAACACCTTCCTTGACCATTTATCCGTAAGTAATGTTATTCATCGCAATTAGTAATATTGTCTTGCTCTGTCCCAAACTTTCTAGCTTCCTCCTAATAAGACTCACATTCTTTTTTCAACAGATGAGGTTCAAGTTGGATCCGAAAGATGATGCAACTAGACAAGCATGCACTCATGTTTTTCAGTCTGCTCTGTGACAGTATCAGTACCACCTTAGAAAATCTCACTTTGAAGGCAAGGCTAACAATGAAATCGCCCAAACATCTCCAGTGGAATATATTACAGATGAAGACTGGACAGCCCTCGTTAAACACTGGTCTGATCCAAAGTATCAGGTAGGCTATATGTATTTGATCAGACCACATATTGAACTTGTATTTATGTATGTGCCTTACAAGTGTATCTTCTTCTAGGCTAATTGTTTGAAGAACAAAACCAACCGTTCTAAAGTAAAATTCCAACAGACCACAGGATCTCGTAGCTATATTGCACACTACAAGGCTCTTGTAAATAGCTGCTACTTCCTTCTTCTTTTGTGCCATATTATCGTATCTATATTGACTTGTTCCAAATACAGAGGAAATCCTGTGCGGACCAAAAAGAACCTGAACCGAATGCAGTGCAAATCTTCAAGGATTGCCACACCAGCAAGATGAAGGGCATGAGCACACCAGTTCAAGCCGCTGTTGTAAGTCCTTACTCCTCCTGCCTTGAACTGATTGGTACTGTGATGTGTTCATTTAACTACTTGGTTTGCAGCCAATGTCAGTTACTCTGTTCACTTTTATTCACAGTTGTCTTAACGTATCATTTCACCTTACATGGTTTAAAAGAGATGAAGGATATTCTTTTGGTCTTGATCTGTAATCTAGTTGTTATGTTCATGTGCGCACACAATGATAAAATAGCCTGTTTGTTTTATATCTGTTTGTCCATGATATGAATGATGTCATACTATGTTCATCCTACTTTAAACCATGTCTCTTTATCCTTAGATGTCAATGAATGTGAGGAAATAGACAATACAGTAGGCATGCTACATGGACATATGTTCCGAAAGTGATTTTATTATCTAGTTGGCACTACAATACATGCTAATGTATTACAGTAGTTCACCAAAATAAGTTATGTATAAACGTTTAACCTACTTTGTTTGTTTTTGTCTCATTAGTAACTTATCTGGTACACTAATCTACAAGTTCAAACTTTTAGGAAGCTATGGAACAAATGATTGAACAGCCACAACCACCTGAAGGTGACGAGGCTACTACAGGCACAATGTCACCTCTTGCTGCAGTGCGTCGGTATCTCTCCACTAACAGTGCAAAAAGCACCTTCCTGAGTAATTCTGGGTTGGTTGTCAAGGTAACCTCGTCCAAATCGCCTACTGAACAAAATCTTCCTGCTAGACAGAGTGATATATGTGTGCTCCAGACACAAGTCCAATCCCTAATGGACATTGTTTCAGAAACAAGAATAGTGGTTGAGAAATGTCATCAAGATATGAATGGTTTTGAAACCAGACTATCAGACATTTGCTTCGTTGTTCAAGAGCAATGGCGGAAAAAAGGTGGAGACCGTGCTGCTCCATCAGATTCTACAGCCTGAAACATTAGCACTCAGGTCAAATGATCCTTGCTTCTATACATCTGATGGTGCTTTTATCTGGAAGGACTGTAAACTTTATGCCAACAGGCCTTTTGTTGTATGGTTGGAATTTATTTTGTTGTGATACAACATTTATGATGCTGCCTCAGGCTCCAGTAATTACGATGCTATTTTTGTATACTGTATGTTTATCTTAGTAATGTATTCGGCCAAAACCTTCGTAGGAGCCCAACATGCCAACATTCATCGGGCCCATTCCAATTGGGCTAAAAACGATTACGGGCCGAAATTGGCATGTAGCCCACTAAAAATATCTGGGCCTAAATCAGCATAAGCTTTCATATTTTTCTGGTAGGCCTGTGCCCATAGTGGGCCTTTAACAGGCCTAAACATAATTTGGGCCCTTAGTAAAAATAGGCCGTTTACAGGTGTAAATATCTCGAGCCCATAAAATACATGGGCCTTTAATAGACCGAAAGTGAGATTGGGCCCTGGTTGTGCCAAATAACCCACTGGACTTTAACAGGCCGAAATTCAAATGGGCCGTAAATGCGCTGACCTAATACACAGGCCTTTAACAGGCCGGAACTTCGGTCGGGCTAGATTATCATCATTTTTATATGGGTTGTTAATGGGCCCGATATGACGTTGGACCACATATGGCCCATGGTTTACGTTCGGCATTAACAGGCCGAAAATGACAACAGGCCGAAAGTGGCCCAAAGCTATAGTGGGCCTCTAACAGGCCGAATGCCAGACATGGCCAAATATGACCCAAATCCTTCACGGTCGTTTATGGGCTGAAAGTTTTGATGGCCTGTAAATGGGCCCAAATGAAGCCGGACCTTTAACAGGCCGGAACTACATCGGGTTGTAATTCGGCCCAATTACTTAGCGGACTGTTAACGGGCCAGAAGTGACCATGGGCCGCGTTGATGACAAGTTTAGGACAGGCCGTTGACGGGCCAATTTGACAGAGAATGTTGGGCCTTTAGCTGGGCCGGCCCATTATGGTCGGCAGAATCTAGTGGGCCTTTAGCTGGGCCGGCCCATTGTGGTCTGCAAAATCTTGTGGGCCTTTAGCTGGGCCGGCCCATTATGGTCTGCAAAATCGTGTGGGCCTTTAGCTGGGCCGGACCATTATGGTCCACTAAATTTTGTGGGTCTTTAGCTGGGCCGGCCCATTATGGTCTGCTAAATCTTATGGGCCTTCAGTTGGGCCGACGCATTTAATCTTTGTGGGCCACTTTTGGGCCGGTCCATGTGTCAACATATCATAGGCCCATCTCGACCGTTGGATGAGTGACACCTGTGCCAACGCGGAGCTGACGCGTGGATCCGTCAGCCAATGAGAATTTTACACGTGGAAAATCGGCATTGGTCGTGGCTGTTAATGGGTTATCGGATCCAAAATCCGACCCGATAGCTTAACAGCATTCCGTTACGGTGGATGCCACGTATCGGTCACCCTTGACGAAAGCACTTCTGTGACACGCGATTTATCGTCATGGAAGTGGACACTTCCGTGATGATAATTTTGGCAATGTCATGGAACACTTCTACGACAGCACAAATATGACTATCTTGATTCTGTCATAAATTTGTCATGGATGTACATGCATGACAGAAAACGCGACCTACTGTGACAAACACGTATCATCACGGAAGTGTATTTTTTTGTAGTGATATCATAAGCCTTCCTAGCTCCACATACATCTAGATCATGCGTTTAACACCACCTAGCAATCACTATATCCATGCTTTGTGAATTTTGACTACAACGGTTGCCGATCACCACCTGCTACTTGGTAAGAACTGGTAGAATTTGAGATTCGCTTGATGTTTTTGTGACTTTCCACCACACCACCACTTCCTAGTAGTCTGTAGGACCATATTCTTGTGTGTTTCTATTGCTGTCAACCATGACAGGATCACAAGCCGACGAGATTGTCTGGGAGAACATGATGAACAAGGCGTTACATGATAAATTTCAGCAAATAATGAGTGGATAGGTGCAAGATGTGCTGAACTAATTTGAAGAGGCCATGGAGAAGATAGATGGCGTTAAGAAGACATTCGAAACTGAAAGTGCAACTATCCCTGGGTGGTTTTGGTAATTCCTAACAACATATAGCTCATTGAGCTAACATTATTCCAAGATTAATATTTCAGGAAAAGCTCAATGAATGGCATGGCATGGATGAGGAAAGTGGACCCCTCAAAATACTAAGGACAAAAAGATTGGCTCAAGCTCAAAGCTCAAGACTCTACATTTTATATTTTAGTGATCCAAGATCACATTGAGTCTATAGGAAAAGCCAATACTATCAAGGAGGGATGAGGTGTTCCTTGATGAGGTTCTTGCTTCATAGTGCTTAGTGATATGCTCCAAAACCCTCAACTACCTTCCCACATCCACATATGACCTAAACCAAAAGTCAAACTCGGCCCCACCGATTCTTTCTATCCGGCGCCACCGAGTTCAGATGTCATAGCCACTGCCACAAACCCTAGGCAAATCGGTCTCACCGATAGGGATCTCGGTCACACCGAGATGGGGTTGTAATCTCTCTATTTCCCTTCGTAATGTTTCGGTCCTACCGAGATGAGCGATCGGTCCCACCAAGATTGCAAGGTAAACTCTCTGTTTCCCTTTTGTAATATTTTGGTCCCACCGAAATGAGCAAATCGGTCCCACCGAGTTTACCTGACCAACTCTCTAGTTAGCTTATTACCAAAATCGGTCCCACCGAGTTTGTGTAATCGGTCACATCGAGATTACGTTATACCCTAACCCTAACCATATCGGTCCTACCGAGTTGCATCTCAGTCCCACCGAAAATCCTAACGGTCACTAGGTTTGCTAAATCGGTCCGACCGAGTTTCTCATTTCGGTCTCACCGAGATTGGTAAATTGTGTGTAACCGTTAGTTTTTATGTGGAGGCTATATATACCCCTCCACCCACTCTTCATTCGGGAGAGAGCCATCAGAACATACCTACACTTCCAATACACATTTTTTGAGAGAGAACCACCTACTCATGTGTTGAGGCCAAGATATTCCATTACCACCATATGAATCTTGATCTCTAGCCTTCCCCAAGTTGCTTTCCACTCAAATCTTCTTTCCACCAAATCCATATCCTGTGAGAGAGAGTTGAGTGTTGGGGAGACTATCATTTGAAGCACAAGAGCAAGGAGTTCATCATCAACACACCATTTGTTACTTCTTGGAGAGTGGTGTCTCCTAGATTGGCTAGGTGTCACTTGGGAGCCTCCGACAAGATTGTGGAGTTGAACCAAGGAGTTTGTAAGGGCAAGGAGATCGCCTACTTCGTGAAAATCTACCGCTAGTGAGGCAAGTCCTTCGGTGGTTCGTGGGCGATGGCCATGATGGGATAGACAAGGTTGCTTCTTCGTGGACCCTTCGTGGGTGGAGCCCTCCGTGGACTAGCGCAATCGTTACCCTTCATGGGTTGAAGTCTCCATCAACGTGGATGTACGATAGCACCACCTATCGGAACCACGACAAAAACATCCGTGTCTCCAATTGTGTTTGAATTCTCCAAACCCTTCCCTTTACATTCTTGCAAGTTGCATGCTTTACTTTCTGCTGCTCATAGACTCTTTGCATGCTTGCTTGAATTGTGTTAAGATTGCTTGACTTGTGCTAAGATAGCTAAAATCTGCCAAAGACTAAAATTGGGAAAAGGATAGATTTTTAATTGGTCAAGTAGTCTAATCACCCCCCCCCTCTAGACATACTTTCGATCATACAGAAACAAAGTTGGACGACAAGCGCATCTTTCACAACCACCACTGGCTGCACCTATCGCACCTCTGAAGCAACAGCAACAACAACAAGAACAACAACAATTGAGCCCGACCAACATTCTAGTGCTGCTGCAACTGCTGCTGATGCTTCTGTAGCTCCTGCTGCTACTGTCGAGGAGTACGACAAATATGAGGGTGATTACAAGGATGAAGTTGTGAAAATCAGATATGTTTGCAACCACCAACACCAGCACCAGGTCGTCCACGTGCATACAATCACAATGGTAGGGCTGCACCACCCCCTCAGGTACGAGATCATGACCATCTGCCTAAACTAAAATATTTCGCCCTTTGAGGGTAGATACATTCCTAATGTATATCTTACTTGGGAGTTAGAAACTGAACAACATTTTACATGCTTACAATATCCTGAGGATAGACGTGTTGCGGCTGCTGTTTGTGCATTCACTTGTTTTGCTTGTGTTTGGTGGTCTAAACATTGTAGATTATATCATGATAATGTCCCAACTACTTGGGCGACTTTGAAAAACTATGCTTACTCATTGGGTTCCACCATATTATAAATGTGAATTACTTAAAAAAATTGTAGTGGTTAAAACAAGGACAAAAATTGTAGAGGAATATTATCAGGAATTACAAACTGGATTGATTGGATGTGGTATTTTTAAGGATAACAAAGTTATGCTTGCACGTTTTATGGTGGCTAAATATAGAGATTCATACCATTTAAAAGGATAAGGATTATAACAATATCACTTGTTTATTCCATCTTGCTTGCAAAGGTGAACGTGAAGTGCAGGATCGACAAGCATTGGCACAAACTAATTTTTTTGCAGGTCGATCTTCATCATGGACACCACATACATCTTCTACTTCCACATGTCCTGATGCAACACCACCTACTTCAGCCTCCAACTCCAACCGTGATACAATAAAACATGCACCACTACCACCATCTGCCAAAAGCACAACATCCGGTCCCACACAGAGCTCTTCTTCATCCATGGCATCACAGGGCAAACACATGATACTATATGTCGTCATTGCAAGGGTGGAGGTCACCATGTCCTGTGTGATGATTGCTAATGAGGATGGTGGGTATGAGTCTGCTAGTGATTATGATGAGGAGACTATGGCTCTTATTGTGAGTGAAGAACAAGGTGGGAATGATTCTGAACAAGAGACATGATACATGGCTGCTGAAGACGCTAATAGGTATTAAAGTTTAGTTGATCAACATGTTTTAAGTGTGCATGTAACACAAGTTGAGAAAAGCAGAGGCACAAGTTGTTCCATACAAAGGGAGTTGTGAAGGAACGTTTTGTCCATGTCATCATAGATGGAGGGAGTTGAGACAACTTGGCTAGCATGGAGATGGTGGAGAAGCTGTCTCTCACCGCCAGACCACATCCTCATCCTTACTACATACAATGGTTCAACAACAGTGGCAAGGTTAAGGTAACACGTACTGTTTGTGTGCATTTTAGTATCGCAACATATGTTGATTATGTTGATTGTGATGTGGTACCCATGCACGCATGCTCCCTATTACTTGGTAGACCATGGCAATTCGATAAAAACTGTGTACACCATGGTAGAAACAATCAATATACTCTTGTTCATAAGGATAAACATATTACTTTGCTTCCTATGTCGTTTTGAAAGATGATCTTACTAGAGCTACTAAAGCAAAACAGGAGCAAAACAAAGAGTGAAAATCAGATTGTGGCAAAAGAATTTAAGCAACAAATGAAGCCTAATAACAAACCATCATCTCATGTTGCCTCTGAAATTAAATTGAAAAGTGGATGTTTACTTGCCACCAAATCTGATATTGTTGATCTAGATTTCAACGAATCTGTGTGCTATGCTTTTGTGTGCAAAGATGCATTGTTTTCATTTGAGGACGTGCCTCCCTCTTTGCCTCCTACTGTCACTAAGATTTTGCAAGATTTCACTGACATCTTTTCCACAAGACGTGCCACCAGGATTACCACCTATTCGAGGGATTGAGCATTAGATTGACTTAATTCCTGGTGCATCACTGCCCATGTGCACCTTACTTTACCAATCCAGAGGAGACAAAGGAGATTATGCGTCATGTACACGAGTTGCTCGACAAAGGTTATATACGCGAATCTCCTTGTCCTTGTGTTGTTCCTATTATACTAGTGTCGAAAAGGATGGTACATCGCGTATGTGTGTTGATTGTAGATCCATTAATAATATTATGGTTTGTTATCGTCATCCTATTCATAGGCTAGATGATATGCTTGATGAATTAAGTGTCTCTACCATTTTCTCCAAAGTTCATTTATGTAGTGGATATAATCAAATTCGTACGAAATCGAGAGATGAATGGAAACCAACGTTTAAAACTAAGTTTGGATTATTTGAGTGGTTAGTCCTGCCTTTTGAGTTAACTAATGCACCTAGCACTTTCATTAGATTAATGAACGAAGTTTTACGTGCTTTCATTGGACGATTTGTGGTAGTCTATATTGATAATATACTGATTTATAACAGATCTTTGGAGGAACATTCACGTGTTGTTTTTATTGCTCTATGTGATGCACGTTTGTTTGGTAACCTTGGGAAGTGCACCTTTTGCACCGACCGAGTATCTTTTCTTGGCTATGTTGTTACTCTACAGGGAATTGAAGTTGATAAAGCCAATATTGAAGCTATTGATAGTTGGCCGCAACCCAACACAGCCCACACAAGTGAGAAGTTTTCTTGGTTTCACTGGTTTCTATAGGCATTTTATGAGATATTTCAGCACCATTACTGCACCTCTTAATGAGCTTACAAAGAAGGATGTGCCTTTTGTTTGGGGTATCGCACAGGAAGAAGCCTTCACAGTATTGAAAGATAAGTTAACACATGTTCCTTTACTCCAACTTCCTAATTTTAATAAGACTTTTGAGCTTGAATGTGATGCTAGTGGAATTGGATTAGGAGGTGTGTTATTACAGGATGGTAAACATGTTCCATACTTTTATAAGAAAGTGAGTGGGCATAGTCTGAACTATTCTACTTATGATAAAAAATTATATGCTCTTGTTCGGACTTTAGAAACATGGCAACATTATTTATGGCCCAAAGAATTTGTTATACATTCTAACCATGAATCTTTGAAATACATTCTAACCATGAATCTTTGAAACATATTAGAAGTCATGCAACATTGAACTGTATACATGCTAGATTGGAGGAGGATTAATGCATTCCAGCTAGCTCCGTTCATCTTTTGTTGTTGCCGGAGACGCATGGAGGAGGATTAATGGGACAGTTTGGCGTGAATAAGACGGAGGGCGTGCTTGCTACGCATTTCTTTTGGCCAAATATGAGACAGGATGTTGAGTGTTTTGTTACACGCCGCACTACATGTCAAAAAGCTAAGTCATGACTGAAAGTGCGTTATATCGACTAGAGGGGGGTGAATAGGCGATTTTTATGAAATTCTTCACTGAGGAATTTGCCGGTGAGGAAATTCCTTGGCGAAGAACTACTAGTAGCGGAATAAGTACTCACAAGTAAACATAACAGAATACAAGCATAGTCATCATGATGAAATGAAGACAGGCACATAGTACAGGAAGCGCAATCACAGGATAACACAGGATGAAGACAAACAGACTGAAGAAATTGAACTGAGGAAATTGAGAAAGTCTTCAGTCAAAGTCCTCAAACACAGATATGAACAAACACACAACATAGTTATGAGGAAATGGAAGAGTTGAGGGAATAGAACCAGTAAGCTTGGTGAAGACAAAGATTTGGTAGACCAGTTCCAACTGATATCTCAGTTGTACGTCTGGTTGGAGCGGCTGAGTATTTAAACTCGAGGACACACAGTCCCAGACACCCAGTCCTGAACACGCAGCTCAGGACACCCAGTCCTCACCGTATTCTCCTTGAACTAAGGTCACACAGACCTCGTCCAATCACTCGTGGTAAGTCTTCAGGAGACTTCCAAACCTTCACAAACTCGGTCACTCGGCGATCCACAATTCCTCTTGGATGCTCTAGACCATGACGCCTAACCGTCTGGAAGAAGCACAGTCTTCAAAGGTAACAAGCGTCGGATCCACTCAGGATCAATCTCTTCAGTGATGCTCAATCACTTGGGGTTTGTAGGTGTTTGGGTTTTGGGTTTTGGGTTTTTCCTCACTTGATGATTTTCGCTCAAAGTCCTCAGAGGATGGGTTGCTCTCAAATGACAAGTGTCAGTTTCTCTCGGAGCAGCCAACCAGCTAGTGGTTGTAGGGGGTGGCTATATATAGCCTAGGGAGCAGCCCGACATGATAAGACATAAATGCCCTTCAAGGATATGACCGTTAGGTGGATAGATATTTTGGGGCAGCTGGCACATAGCACAACAACGGTCGGAATTTTGAGTAGCAAAATCCTCAGGGCTATCATGTTCCTCACTGTGTAGGCAATCCGCACTGGCGAATTCCTAACTCCTCAGTCAGGACAAATTCCTCAGAGACCAGAAGAACTTTGTCTCTGTCACTGAAGAAATTGACTGAACTGTATGAGATTTCCAATGGCTTCACTCGAAGGGATTGGTAGGTGTAGGATTTTGAGTTGAGCATCACATGGAAAATTTTCCCTAGTATTTCCTCGACCCCCTTTAACAGTACGGTGTTTCCTATGACTCAAGAAAGAGAAAAACAAAACTATGAAAACGAAAGTCTTCAAGCTTCATATTCCTCGCATGAACATCAAGTCTTCACGGACACACCAATTTCTTCACTTTCAAAGTCTTCATGAAAGTCTTCAGAAATACCAAAATCTTCAGTCGAAGATATTCATTTTTAGGGGTCGACTTTTCCTGTAAATATCAAACTCCTCATAGACTTATAGACATGTGTACACTCACAAACGCATTAGTCCCTTAACCTATAAGTCTTCAATACACCAAAATCACTAAGGGGCACTAGATGCACTTACAATCTCCCCCTTTTTGGTGATTGATGACAATATAGGTTAAGTTTTCAACGAGGATAAACATATGAAGTGTAACTATTGATATTGAGGAATTTGATTGCAAGATATAGAAGAACTCCCCCTGAAGATGTGCATAGTGAGGAATTTGCTTTTGAAGCAATGCGCACTTGAAGAGTTAAATCATGGAGATCTCCCCCTATATCTTCATACACGCGTTTAACATATAATATGAAGAATTTGAAATGCATGATGAAATATGGTGCCTGATGAAATTCAGCATGCGTGCAATAATATTAACGAGGAATAAGCATGCAGAATAGTGCATCAAAAGTATCAGAGCACAATGCATCAAAAGTATCAGAGCACCATCGGGTTTAAGATTACAACTCGATCCAATAAAGTTTCAGAAGAACGAGAGTTGTAACTTAGCAAAAAAACGCCCATATAGTAGACCCGCTTGAAGACTAACTCATATTTCTCCCCCTTTGTCATCGAATGACCAAAAGGATCAAAAATGAGGACTAACGCCCCTGAAGATAATCATGTTGAAGAAGGAGCGCCAGCGTTGTTGGGGTCATTTGTTGATGTAGGGCCTGCCGCATTGTCGTCCAAATCTTCATGTTCATCAGTGTCGTGCGATGAAGAATATGAGCTGGCCACCAGAGAAGGAACCTTGACCTTCTTGAATTTCTTCGGTGGAGGTGCAGACCAGTCAAAATCTTCATTGAGACCCATGTTCTTCAGATCTTCTTCACCATACAGATGTGACAGGATTGCCCAGGTGCGACCGAAGACTTGATGGAGGTAGTAGTGGTTTTTCTTCACTGCATTGTGTGTGGCGGTCATGTTGTGAAGAAGTGAACCAAACTGACGCTTAACCCATTTGTGATTTCGATCCACCTTCTGGTGAAGACTAAGCGGAAGTTCACGGTCAGTCATCACGCGTGGAGCAGTGGCTTGAGGAGTGGACTTGGGTGCATTGGCAGAGTCATGTGTGGCAGAGTCATCATTGGTGGAATAAGATGCAGCTTTACAAAACTGACCTTCCAATGGACGAATGCCTTCATCTATTATAGCTGGTGCCTTGCCCTTTCCATCAACTGAGGAATATGTCTGCTTGAGGACTTCAATGGGGGGCAAGTAGCTGAGGTGATTCTGGAAATCAGCTTTGTAGTTGAGTGAAGACCTTGTCCCGAGGAATCTCATAATCCAAGGTGCATAAGGCTTCAGCTCAAATGGAGACAGTGCAACATTTGCCATAGTCCTCATGAAGAAATCGTGATAATTGACAGGAATGCCATGAACGATGTTGAATACCAAATTCTTCATGATGCCAACAATTTCCTCATCAGATGAGTCATGGCCTTTGATGGGACTGATTGTCCTCGTAAGAATATGATAGACAGTTCTGGGCACGTACAGTAATTCCTTCACGAGGAATTTGGTTCTTGGTGCCTGACCTGGTTTCAAAGGTTTCATCAGCACCTGCATGTAATGATGTGTGAGCTTAGGTTCACTGTAGATGCATCAAGCTTCTTCAAGGGGAGGACTGAGTGGTAGAGCACTAAGCAATTCAGAGGCTGGTGCAGTGTAGTGAGTGTTTTCAAACATCCAGTCCAGCACCCATGAATTCACATCTTCAGCATCTCCGGTGATGTGCAGCGTTGCATAGAATTGAAGAATCAGTTCTTCATTTCAATCGCAGATGTCAGAGCAAAAGTTGAGCAGTCCAGCGTTGTGAAGAACACTGAGGACTGGTGCGAAGCACGGCAGAGATTCCATATCCACGTGAGGAATATGCTCATGGTAGAAGATCTTCTCCTTGTTGAACAACACTAAGGAATAGAAATTGGCTTGACTAGCAGTCCAGAAACGCCTCTTCCTAATGCGAGCAGAGTCATATGGGTTGTAATCTTCGAAGAATACGTGCTCACCGAACAAATCATCAGCCTTGAACTTTTGCTTGTGTGAGAATGGATCCTTTGGCTTCGGCAGAGGAGTGTTAGTGAGTTGCATCACGACCTCAGGAATCTCAGTCGCAGGTGCTTCAGGCTGAGGAATTTCTGGTTCCTCCTCAGTGGCAGTCTGTGTCATTGGTTGTTCAGCAGCAGCAGTTTCTTCAGCGCTAGTGGCTGGAATTTCCTCATGGACAGATGCAGTGGGATGAGTTTCTTCAGAGCCCATGTGAACAGTTTGTGTGGGGGACTGAGGAATTTGCTGTAGAGGGGTGAACATTGGAGAGTTTGGATGCTGACTTTCCCAGAATTCATCACTGATTACGGGTGTGGAGCAGCCAATGTCCACATCTTCATCTTCCATTTCTTCAACGCCAGCCTCTTCAGCTATGAACTGAGGCATAGGCGAGGAGATGATAGGTGTTGAAGGGATCGCATCCACTTCAATTTCTTCATCCAATGATTCAGACGAAGTAGCAGAAGGAGTTTCTTCATCAGATCCGCTGGGGATCACATATTCTTCATCAAAAGGAACAAGGTCCTTTGATGGCCTGGTTGAGATGGGAACAACATCAATCGGAGTTGCAAATGAGCTTGTCATAGGCTTCATTTTCTTCGGAGCTGAAGAATCTGAAGCAGCTGATGCTTTCCTTTTCTTCACTACAGCATGCTCTGTAGCCTTGTTCTTCTTCACATCTGATGCAGATGGAAGGATTGGAGTTGAAGTTGGTGCAGGAACAGCTGAGGAATCTGGTTGATTTTCTTCAGGCACAACTGATGCAGTTGCGCTGAGTTCTTCAGTTTCTTCAGGCACACCACTAGTGGGTGCCCTGGCAATTTCTTCAGTGGCTGGAATGCAGTCATCAGCCCTGGAACTCACATTATCTTCAGCAGCCTGATTGTCAACAGCGATGCTGGCATTTTCTTCAGTAGGCTGAGCAGATGCTTCAGCCTGAGGAATTTCCTGTTGCGTTGGGGCTGCAACATTGGAAGTGAAGTTATCCGCAAGTTTCACAAAACGAACCTTGGCTCCAAGCCAATCAGCGCGATATGCTTCAAAGTCATCACTGAGTTTCTTAATCTCAGTCTGAATAGTGCTCTTTCTTATACTGCGCTTTCTTGATCTGCCTGGCCTTCTCAAATTTTCACTTTTCTTCTTGAATGAAGTGGGTCAGCATGTGACTCTGGCCAAGAGTCAGCTTGAAGTTAGGCAAGGGAGTGTTGGGGTCCTTGTGCCAATCATCAATGTAGTCGAGGATCATCTTGGGATCCAAAAGCAGTGGCACCTCTGATCCCTTGGCTCTAGCGGCCCTGACTTGCCTGTCTCTGATGATTTCTGCAAGTTCATCAACATCAGCTTCGTCTTCATCAGACGGCACTTGGAAAGTGACTTGCTTCTTTTGAGGACTTGGGCGAGGACCTCGTCCAGCAGTGGCCTTTGTCTTCAGCAGTGAGGGGCCAGCTGAGGAACTTGGTGTAGCTGAGGAACTAGCTGAGACACCTGAGGCAATGGAGATGCCGGCAGTCCTTTGGCACGAGGCGAGATGCACAGGTGCTGAGGATTTAGGCAGAACAGCTGAAGGCTTTGGCGGATGAGCTGAGGACTTTGGAGAACAGGAGCAGCATGAGGAATTGGCCGTGAGGGCTTTGATGATTCTGGCCGTGAGGGCGTTGCTGAGGAACTTGGCATGCGAGCAGGCTTCTTAGACATAGCCTTCTTTGGCTTGACAGCAGAGGCCTCAGCAGAGGCAGCAGCAGCAGCAGAGTCTTCATTGAATTTCCTCACTGCTTCTCTGGCTTGCTTAGCCAGCTTGGCTTGGCGCTTGGCCCATTCATCAGGATAGTCCTCACCGCGCTTGAGGCTGGTGGGATATGCTATTTGGCCAGGTGCCAATGGAGCTCTTGGGCATGGAGGATTGAGTGCGAATTTCTTCATGTACTTAGGAGTGACATATCTGTACTCCCTCCATTCTCTTGCCCATCTCCTCTCTATCCTCTGTTTGCACACTTTGCGCTCATTCTTGGTTTCCTCGGTAGGTGTGCAGTACCCAGCATATATGTCATCAGGGATCTCAAACGCTGTATTTACCTCAGGCCTCTTTCCTCCTTTTTGTGGCCTTTTATCATCAGCCATTTTCTTCAGTTGAGGAATTTGAACAATCGAATTCTTTGAAGAAGTATGCAACTTTTCTTCGAGGAACGTTGCAAATGAGTTAAGTTGATGAGAACCTAGTGATTCAGCAGCTGACATGTGTACCTGTGAACAGAGTATAGTTGCGAGGAATTTGGAGAGGTCATATGCATTCTCAGAAGGTTTTTCAAAAAGAACAAGTTTGAGGAATTTGACCAGATGAGTCTTGAAGATTTTCACTAAGCGTTCTTTGTCTTAGGTTCCAGAGTTGTATAGATCGAAGATCCACACAATTGAGGAATCTTGAAGAAAAATGATGCTTAGAGAAACGAATCAAGAACAGATGACTTGTGAGGTGTTCAGTGTGTGAAGATATGAAGAAAAACACTTTTGAAGATTTTGGAGATAATCATTCGAATCAACAAGGGTAGTAAAAGTGACTTTTAATTACCCTGGACGAAGAACACGACGAACTGGAGTGAGGAGATGTGAAGTTCGTTTGTGCAGATCTTCCACGCCCTAACTTGGCGGAGGAAGACGGCTACAGCGGCGGCAGAGTGAAGATGTCCGCAGTCGGTGCGAGTACGTCAGTGATGAGGTCGAGGCAGTGAAGCTCTTCCTCACTGGCGGCGATGAAGTAGCGGCGGCGCTAGGGTTTGAGAAGCTCGAGCTGGAGAGAGAGGTCAAGCGGAGTAAAAGAAGTGAGGAAGGGAAGGAGGGGTATTTATAGCCATGGTGAAAAACTGCTCGCCCGAAGAAATTGGACGAACGTGCCCCTGACCCTTCTCATTCGCATGACATGTGTCACCCACGCAGTGAGAGGTGGAGATCGTGTTAGATCATGGGTGAGTGGATAAGTGTATCGTGGGATGCGGAACGGTTTGAGCGGCAAAGCCGAAAATTTCGATAAGATAGGTTTTAAAGTTCCGTTCGCAATTTCTTCAGCTGACAAGGACACGGTGAAGATTTTGAACGAGTTTCAAATAGAACGCACATGAAGAATTTGTGAATAGGTTGGGTTGAGTATAGCATAGAGGGGAAGGGTCCGATCATATTCACATAGCAGAAAACCAACTTGAAGAAATAGCAACAATTGGATGCTGTAGAGGACATAAACTCATATATATATATATATATAGCCAATGAAGAAAAACAACGGGACAAGTGAAGACAATGCAAAGTTGAAGAATATGAATAATTGAGGAATTTCAACTTTTGGTGGTGGCGTGACCCACCGTATAAGAATGATAATTTCAGACACCGCGTACAATTATCGTAGGGTTCTGAGAATCAAATTCTTCGTTAATTTCTTCACACTAAGAGTGTTATTCTTCATTGATTGAAGAAAAACGTTTCTTCATGTGTTGCACATCTAAGTCATCAATTTTGCATAAGTGTTAGGATGAGTGTCCTTTTCAAAGAACATTTGAAGATTCTAGAATATTTAGCTCACACCCCAACTTGCTAAATCTCTTCTCATCCAAGGGCTTTGTGAAGATATCGGCTAGCTGTTCTTCAGTCTTCACATGCTCAATAGAAATGTCGCCCTTCAACACATGATCACAAGAAAATGATGACGAATCTGAATGTGCTTTGTCTTCGAGTGCTGAACTGGGTTGTGAGCAATCTTGATGGCACTCTCATTGTCACAGAAGAGAGGCACATTCTTCATGTTGACGCTGTAGTCCTTGAGAGTTTGCTTCATCCATAAAAATTGGGCACAGCAAGAACCAGCAGCAATGTACTCAGCTTCAGCAGTAGATAGTGATACGCAGTTCTGTTTCTTCGAGGACCAACAGACCAAAGATCGTCCGAGGAAATGACATGTACCAGATGTTGACTTGCGATCCACACGATCACCAGCATAGTCAGAGTCAGAATATCCAACAAGATCAAAAGTCGAGCCCTTGGGGTACCATAATCCAAGTGTTGGTGTGTGAGCTAGATATCGAAGAATATGCTTCACAGCCTTATGGTGTGATTCCTTCGGTGTAGCTTGAAATCGGGCACACATGCAAACACTAAGCATTATATCTGGCCTAGATGCACATAAGTATAATAAGGAACCTATCATGGAGCGGTATACCTTATGATAGAAGTCAATACCATTTTCATTAGTGCATAGATGGCCATTTGTGGGCATAGGAATTTTGACGCCTTTGCAATCTTGCATGCCGAATTTCCTCAGTACATCCTTGAGGTATTTCTCCTGAGAGATGAATATGCCATTGTGTTGTTGACGAATTTGAAGACCTAAGAAGAATTTAAACTCTACCACCCTAGACATTTGATATTCTTCACTCATCATATAGGCAAATTCATCACTATAACGTTGGTCAGTACAACCAAAGATAATATCATCAACATATATTTGGCACACAAACAATTCACCATCATAAGATTTAGTGAAAAGAGTAGGGTCAAGTGAACCGGGTTTGAAGCCTTTCTTCATGAGGAGTTCCTTCAAGGTATCATACCAAGCCCGTGGGGCCTGCTTGTGGCCATAGAGGGCCTTGTTGAGTCTGAAGACTTTGTCAGGATTCTTTGGATCTTCAAAACCTGTGTGTAGCCTTGAGCTACAAGCCGTGCCTTATTCCTCACCACAAGGCCATTTTCATCTTACTTGTTGTGGTAGATCCACTTTGTGCCGATGCTATTGTGCTTGCGAGGATCTGGATGTTTGACCAGTTCCCAGACATTGTTGAGCTCGAACTGATGTAATTCTTCTTGCATGGCCTGAATCCACTCAGGCTCCAGAAATGCTTCATCTACCTTAGTGGGCTCTGTAATAGAGACAAAAGCATACTGCCCACAAAAGTTAGACAAATGTGAAGCTTTTGAGCGTGTGAGAGGACCTGGCGCTTTGATGTCATTGATGATCTTTTCAACTTGCACTTCTTTTGCAATGTGAGGATGAGCTAGTTGTCGTTGAAGAGTTTGATCAGCGTTTTTTTCAGCACCATTTTCTTCAGCATTTTCTTCAGGTGCATTAGCTCGACATTCTTCATGTTCTGGAATGAATTCTTCAGCAGATTCTTCAGTAGGAATGACATCCTCAGTAGCCTTGAACTTGATAGTTTCCTCAGGTGCTGGTTCATCTATCACAGTAGGTAGGTGCTCTCTTTGCGAGCCATTAGTTTCATCGAACCGCACATCTACAGTTTCAACAACTTTGTGAAGAATGTTGTTGAAGACTCTATAGGTGTGCGAGTCCTTTCCGTAACCAATCATAAAACCTTCATGTGCTTTCAGTGCAAATTTTGAGTTGTGATGAGGATCTCTAATCCAACATTTAGCACCGAAGACTTTGAAATAACTTACATTGGGTTTCTTATCAGTGAGGAGTTCATAGGCAGTCTTTTTGAAGAATTTGTGAAGATATACTCTGTTGATGATGTGGCACGCAGTATCAATTGCCTCAATCCAGAAACGATGAGGCGTTTTGTATTCACCAAGCATAGTGCGAGCCATCTCAGCAAGAGTCCTGTTCTTGCGCTCCACGACGCCATTCTGCTAAGGAGTGTAAGGAGCAGATAACTCATGAGTAATACCAAGTTCATCAAGATAGTCATCAAGACCAGAATTCTTGAACTCAGTGCCATTGTCACTTCTGATGTGCTTAATCTTCACACCAAAGTTGGTTGAAGCCCTCGAGGAAAATCGTTTGAAGACTTCCTGCACTTCATGTTTGTAAGTAACAAGGTGTACCCATGTGTAGTGAGAATAATCATCAACAATAACAAAGCCATATTGAGATGCTTCATTTGAAATAGCAGAATAATGATTAGGACCAAAGAGATCCATGTGAAGCAATTCAAACGGGCGAGTGGTCATCATGATAGTCTTCGCTGGATGCTTGGCCTTCGTCATCTTCCCAGCTTCACAGGCTCCGCATAGGTGATCCTTGAGGAATTTGACATTCTCGATGCCAATGACATGCTTCTTCTTCACAAGCGTGTGCAAATTCCTCATGCCTGCATGACCAAGTTGTCGATGCCAGAGCTAGCCTTCTGAAGCTTTTGCAAGTAAGCACACAGCTGGTTGTGGTCCTGTAGAGAAATCAACAATATACAGGTCTCCTCTCCTAAAGCCTTCGGGGACTTTGGAATTGTCAGCTTCCATAACCACAACACAACGGTACTTGCCAAAGACAACAACCATATCAAGATCACAAAGCATTGAGACAGACATAAGGTTGTATCCTAAGGACTCAACAAGCATGCCTTTGTCCATGTGTCGATCCTTTGTAATCGCAACCTTACCTAGACCCAATACCTGACTTTTTCCTTTGCCAGCAAAGATGATATGCTTCAGATGCGATGGAGATAATGGAGCATCCATCAATAGATTCTTGTCACCAGTCATGTGGTTTGTACATCCACTATCGAGGACCCACTCAGTGGCTTTGGGTTGATCATCCTACAGATGAATTAGTGCAGCTTACAAACTCATATACTTCACCACTGAAGAATATGACATCAATTCATCAGATCAATTTCATCAAGTAAAAGGACTAATAACGCAATATGAGGACATGAGAAATGAAAGTTCATTTCTTCATGATTAGCCTGCGTCCTTTCAGGCATTGCTCAGGTCTCCAGCAAATTCTTCATATGATTACGTGCGTCTGGAGACCTGACCCTGCAGAAGAGATTAGTTCTTTTTCTTCACCACCACATCTGAAGGGGTGGCAAAGAGTTCATCATTATGTGAGCTCCATACGAGAAGGATGGCATAGAAGCTAGTCCATTTCGTTTCACATAAGAGGGGTTAGAGTAAGCATAAGAGTATGCAGAGAAATTCTTCGAGGACTTATGGACATAATGATTTGAAGAATAATGCATATATCCATAATCCTTAGATCTTCCCTGCGAAACAGACGGGTTAGCACAATGATGTTCATATGAGGACTTTGATCCATATGAGGAATTTGGTCCGTATGAGGAATTTGATCTGGGGTTCCTATTCTTCACAGGTGGCGTCATGATGACATTCACCTGCAGATTTTCAAGGCATCTTTTGGGAACCCAGATTTTCTTCATAGGGGAGTCGTTCCTGTAGTTAGTGCCAACATATCTAGCAAATACTTCACCATTCTGATTTTTTAACAGTTTATAGTTGGAGTCAATTGACTCATCATTAGAATGAGGAGATTCACATGCAAATCCAGATAAGTTAGATGGATCAACTGGAGGTCCCTTTGCAGCAACCCATGTAGTTTTGGGGTACTGCTCAGGCTTCCAATATGTACCATCAGCATTGAGTTTCCTCTCAAAGGCGATACCCTCTTTCCTAGGGTTCCTGTTGAGAATCTGCTTTTTAAGCACATCACAAAGAGCCTGATGCCCTTTGAGGCTTTTGTACATGCCTGTCGTGTACAATTCCTTCAGCCCTGCATCGTCACTGATACTAGCAATGTCCTCAGATGAGGAATTAGTGATAGCAGAGGCATGTGAAGAATTTGAAACATTAGCAGCATTTGAACATTCAAGTGAAGAATTAGCAGATTCACGTTCAATGCACTTCAAGCATGGAGAAACAAATTCTTCCCGAGAATCGCTGATTTGTTGAGCAAGTAATGAATCTCGCTCCTTCTGAAGATCTTCATAACTCACTCTTAGCTTTTCAAGATCTTGCTTTATTTGAAGAAATTCATAAGAAAGCTTCTCATGATCCGATAAGAGAGTGTTATGATGACTTTGAAGTTTGTCAAGCTTGGACTGAAGTCTTTGAAGATTTTCAGTCAAAGTTTCAGTGCGATCCATTTCTTCACCCAACATATCATCACTTTTATTTAGCATGTTTTGAACCTTTTCTAAAGGCCTTTGTTGTTTTATAGCAATCTTAGCAAGTTTAGAATAGTTGGGCTTAAGGTTTTCATCAGATTCATTCTCACTTGATTCAGAGGAGGTATATTTGAGTACCTTGGCACCCTTTGCCATGAAGCAATAGGTGGGAGCGTAGTCATCATCGCTTTCGTCAACCTTGTTGGTGAGGTCATTTTCTTCAGTGTTGAAGATAGACTTGCTGACGAATGCAGTAGCGAGAGCTAGGCTCGCCACTCCGGATTCGGACTCCTCAGATGTCTCCTCTTCCTCATTTTCTTCAGATTCAGCCTCAGAGTCCATTTCCTTGCCAATGAATGCCCTAGCCTTATTGGAGCTGCTCTTCTTGTGATATGAAGACTTTGAGGATTTCGATGATGAAGATTTTGTGGATTTCTTCTTTTTATTCGCATCATCAGAACTGTAATCCTTATATTTCTTCTTCTTTGATTCCTTTTCCCACTGAGGACAATCTTGAATGAAATGTCCAGGTTTCTTGCACTTGTGACAGAGCCTCTTCTTTTAGTCACTGGGTGAGGAATCATTGCTCCTTGAGGATCTTCCAAGGCGACCACATCTTGAGAACTTTTGAAACTTCTTCACGAGCAGAGCCAGATCATGGCTCAGTTCTTCAGGATCACCAAGGCTGCTACCAGAGTCTTCATCTTCGGACTCAGATACTGCCTTGGCCTTCAATGCACGTATTCTGCCATAGCTTGAACCATAGAGATCTCTCTTTTCAGCAAGTTGGAATTCATGAGTATTTAGCCTCTTGAGAATATCAGCGGGATCAAGTGACTTGTAATCAGCACGTTCTTGTATCATCAATGCCAGAGTGTCAAATGAGGAATCAAGCGATCTCAGCAATTTCTTCACCACCTCATGGTCGGTGATGTTAGTGGCACCAAGTGCTTGAAGCTCATTTGAGATGTCAGTGAAGCGATCGAAGGTTTGTTGAACATTTTCATTGTCGAGTCTTTTGAAGCGATTGAAGAGATTGCGAAGAATATCAACTCGAGAGTCACGCTGAGTTGAGACTCCTTCATTCACTTTGGATAACCTGTCCCATATAAGCTTTGCTGTCTCCAAGGCACTCACTCTGCCATACTGTCCTTTGCTTAGATGGCCACATATGATATTCTTCGCTTGAGAGTAGAGTTGCTTGAATCTCTTCACATCAGCAGCATTTAGAGAAGGTGTGACTAAGGGAACACCATTTTCCACAATATACCAGAGATCGTTATCAATTGCTTTAAGATGCATTCGCATCTTATTCTTCCAATAGGGGTAGTCCGTCCCATCGAAGGTAGGACACCCATCAGAGACCTTGATCATACCTGCGGTCGACATAACTAAAACTCCAGGCGGTTAAACCAAAATCACACGGAACAAGGGAGTACCTTGCTCTGATACCAATTGAAAGTGCGTTATATCGACTAGAGGGGGGGTGAATAGTCGATTTTTATGAAATTCTTCACTGAGGAATTTGCCGGTGAGGAAATTCCTTAGCGAAGAACTACTAGCAGCGGAATAAGTACTCATAAGTAAATATAACAGAATACAAGCATAATCATCATGATGAAATGAAGACAGGCACAGAGTACAGGAAGCGTAATCACAGGATAACATAGGATGAAGACAAACAGACTGAAGAAATTGAACTGAGGAAATTGAGAAAGTCTTCAGTCAAAGTCTTCAAACACATATATGAACAAACACACAACATAGTTATGAGGAAATGGAAGAGTTGAGGGAATAGAACCAGTAAGCTTAGTGAAGACAAAGATTTGGTAGACCAGTTCTAACTGCTATCTCAGTTGTACGTCTGGTTGGAGCGGCTGAGTATTTAAACTCGAGGACACACAGTCCCGGACACCTAGTCCTCACCGTATTCTCCTTGAACTAAGGTCACACAGACCTCGTCCAATCACTCGTGGTAAGTCTTCAGGCGACTTCCAAACCTTCACAAACTCGGTCACTCGGTGATCCACAATTCCTCTTGGATGCTCTAGACCATGACGCCTAACCGTCTGGAAGAAGCACCGTCTTCAAAGGTAACAAGCGTCGGATCCACTCAGGATCAATCTCTTCAGTGATGCTCAATCACTTGGGGTTTGTAGGTGTTTGGGTTTTGGGTTTTTGGTTTTTCCTCACTTGATGATTTTCGCCCAAAGTCCTCAGAGGATGGGTTGCTCTCAAATGACAAGTGTCAGTTTCTCTCGGAGTAGCCAACCAGCTAGTGGTTGTAGGGGGCGGCTATTTATAGCCTAGGGAGCAGCCCGACATGATAAGACATAAATGCCCTTCAATGATATGACCGTTAGGTGCATAGATATTTTGGGACAGCTGGCACATAGCACAACAACAGTCGGAATTTTGAGTAGCAAAATCCTCAGGGCTATCATGTTCCTCGCTGTGTAGGCAATCCGCACTGGCGAATTCCTAACTCCTCAGTCAGGACAAATTCCTCAGAGACCAGAAGAACTTCGTCTCTGTCACTGAAGAAATTGACTGAACTGTATGAGATTTCCAATGGCTTCACTCGAAGGGATTGGTAGGTGTAGGATTTTGAGTTGAGCATCACATGGAAAATTTTCCTTAGTATTTCCTCGACCCCCTTTAACAGTACGGTGTTTCCTATGACTCAAGAAAGAGAAAAACAAAACTATGAAAACGAAAGTCTTCAAGCTTCATATTCCTCGCATGAACATCAAGTCTTCACGGACACACCAATTTCTTCACTTTCAAAGTCTTCATGAAAGTCTTCAGAAATACCAAAATCTTCAGTCGAAGATATTCATTTTTAGGGGTCGACTTTTCCTGTAAATATCAAACTCCTCATAGACTTATAGACCTGTGTACACTCACAAACGCATTAGTCCCTTAACCTATAAGTCTTCAATACACCAAAATCACTAAGGGGCACTAGATGCACTTATAATGACTCAATGCTCATGGTTTATATATGCCTTTGCCTATACCTAGTGTTCCACGGAAGGAAATATCTGTGGACTTAGTGTTAGGTTTACCTTGAACAAAGAAGGGGAAGGATAGCATATTTGTTGTCGTGGATAGATTTTCAAAAATGGCACACTTTATACCATGTCATAAAAGCGATGATGCCGCTAATATTGTCAATTTGTTCTTTCGTGAAATTATTCACTTGCATGGTGTGCCAAATACTATTGTTTCAAATCATGAAACTAAATTTCTTTGCCACTTTTGGAGATGCTTATGGGCTAAGTTGGGGATGAAATTGCTTCTCAGTAGTACATGTCACCCCCAAACTGATGAACAATGAAGTAGTCAATAGAACATTGTCTATTATGCTTAGGGTTGTTTTGAAGAATAACCTTAACATGTGGAAAGAATTCTTGCCTCATATTGAATTTGCTTATAATCGTTCGCTGCATTCTAGTGTTAAGATGTGCCCTTTTGAAATTGTGTATGGTTTCCTACCTCGTGCACCCATTGATTTGTTGCCTCTTCCATCTTCGAAGAATGTTAATTTTGATGCTAAACAACATGCTGAATTGATCTTAAAAATGCATTTGTTAACTAAAAAAACATTGAGAATATGAATGCTAAGTACAAATTTGTTGCAGATAAGGGTAGAAAACATGTTGTCTTTGCACCTGGAGATCTTGTTTGGTAACATTTGTGCAAGGATAGATTTTCTGGTTTGCGCAAGTTAAAGTTAATGCCACATGCTGATGGCCCTTTTAAGGTGTTAGAGAAAATAAATGATAATGCAAACAAATTTGAGTTGCCAACAAATTTTGGGGTTAGTCCCACTTTTAACACTGCAAATTTGAAGCCTTTTTTGGGCGAGGAAGATGAGTTTCCGTCGAGGACGACTTCATATTTAAATTTTTTTAGGATGACTTCATTTCAACAAGGGAAGTATGATGAGGACATTAATACCATAGTTGCACCCACAACCCCTGCTACTATACATACTGAACCAATTATTAGAGCTCGTGCACGCCAATTAAATTATCAGGTACTTTCATTTCTTGGGAATAATTCTAATGTTCACGAGAATATGATGCTCCCTAAAATATGATGCATGGACAAGAGGGATAAACACTGGAGCGGGATCAAGCATGGAGATGAAGGCGCGCACGAAGGGAACCAAAATGGCGTTTCTCATGGAGATTTCAGCACTTTGAAACCCCCATGATGGCATACGAGGACATGGACGAAATATACAAGATGTCCTTTCACAAATTTTGCCCACAGCTTATTGTAGGTGCCGCGCCACCTTGATTTTGGACCAGGCCCATGTAATTTCGAAATACTATTTCATAGGCTCGTTTTAGAGTTTGTATTGTAGGGTAAACAACTCAGGTGGTGTTTTAATCCCACCTTGCCAAGGGTGGACGAAATCCCCTCCCTTTTCTTCTATAAATATAGCCCTTAAGGCAGTGCTTAGTCTTGGATTTTGTTTAGATTAAATTTCGCCATAGCTGCAACTCGCCTCCTTTGTTTGTGTTCAACGACCAGACCAAGACGTCACAAAACCCCACTTAATTAATAAAGCTTTTCTATTATATTCACAATACCCAAATTGCAATCTCAGTTTCTTACTTGTTCTTCGTTTGCTTGCAGAAAATAGACCCTCATGATCAGATTGATCGTGCTCTGGCATGGTCAATAACCTCTCGGAGTTGGTTTAGCGATTGCTAAGGCGCGACGTCACACGTTTGTAGTCGCATCGTCAAAGTTAGTTTCCACCGAAAACGATAGCTATCTCATCGAAATACCTGGACACCTTCGCCTCTATCATCCCTACTCTCAACCAAGTTGATGTGAAACCTGCTAGCAATGTGTGTAATGAGGCCACTGAATACAGATGGCCCCATGAGCTCTGCTTCCTCTACTTACAGAAATGTGCATTCACTAGGGCCCCCAAATTTGGTCTTTCAATCAAATGGGGATTAAGTGCAACATGAAGCACACACATATCCGGAGATATGCCCCCTAAGTTCAACCTTCCAGAAATAGTGTTTGCAAGGAAGGTCGTGAAGTAGCGAATGGTGGATCACCGTCTACATCTGCCACGAGGATTCTTTGTCCGTCGCAGCAGCCTCAGCGAGGAGGGGCTTTTACTCCTCGTCATCCGAGGAGATGGGCTCTGGCTTCATCTTGAAGGGAACGATCAATGCTAATGAGCCTGGGTAACGCAGTCGGCGGCGCCTGGAGCTAAGCTCCTTCCGAATCTGGAGGGACGTGCGGAGAATCAGTTTGAGCCGTCGGTCTTGTCGATCGCAGCGCCCGAAGTTGGAGCTTTGCGGATTTGTGGAGAGGAGAGGCCGCGGTGTAATGTTGTAGGGTTTGCGTCCGCGGCCGTTCGACTTAAATGCGGGGGCAGGTGGACCAGCTTTGCTTCAGTGCGGGCAATGATTGGAGTATGCTACTCGGTTGCTACGCCGGTGTGAATGCCGGTCAGCTGACATGAATGTGTGTAGGAATCCGTCTCGTTTGCTCTGACCGGCATGAATGCGACATAGAAAGTAGAGCGAGGGTTCTGAAACGAAAGAAGGTTTTTTTTTGACATGGGCCCACTTTGTGGGAAGCTATATCAAGACCACCGGATTTGCAGACCGGCCCGAATAATTTTGATGAGTCATTTTTTTATTAGAAAAGATGAAAAAAGGGTCCGGACTGTGCGATGCCGTACATCTGGGAGCGATTTGGCGATCCGCGTCGCCTTCTTATGGCGTGATGGTTCCATAAACAGCAAACATCCTACTCGATACTCGATAGCTCTCAGATCCCCCGCCCCCACCCCTACCCTCACCAACGCGGAGGCGACCTCGCGATGCCGCCGCCGCCGCCGCACCCAAACGGGGGCAAAGTGACGCCGAACCTGGCCATGGACGCCGAGGGCACGCGCCTGCTTAACCTCACCGTCCTGCAGCGCCTCGACCCCGCCGTCGAAGACATCCTCATCACCGCCGCGCACGTCACGCTCTACGACTTCAACATCGACCTCAACCAGTGGGTGCGGGCTCCTCTCCCGTCCGATGCCTTTGCTGCACTCGACCACGATCCGATCCGATCTGATTTTATTTCTGTTTCGTGCAGAGCCGGAAGGACGTGGAGGGATCGCTCTTCGTGGTGAAGAGGTGAGGCAGATTGGGGAAAACATGTTTTGGGTTTATATGTGGGTTTTGTGCGCCTGTAGCAGCTAATTGTATCAGGATTGTGTGTAGGAACTCACAGCCGAGGTTCCAGTTCATCGTCATGAACAGGCGCAATACGAGTACGTGCATCTTTGATCTAAGTTGGTTGGTCGATCTCTCGTAGTTAACTGGGTCCTTCAAATAGGCTAGAGATCACGATGGAACATCCTTTTATGGCAGTGGTTCCTAAATCCTAAGATTGACTTGTGTTAAGTAGATTAGATCATCATTGATGGAGTAATGCAGTAGTTACATGAAAATGACTTGGTTATAGTATGTTGGTTGCTTCAAACTAATTTGGGCAGCCCTGAAAAATTGCATTTTTTATATCATCGATGCTGAGCCACATTGAAAAAACAATAATTAGTTTTTTACGACACTGCTTTTATTCAGCCTGATAGTCTCTTCAGTGATATGGTTACAAGGGATCCAAGATGATCTTCGAGTTTGCCAAAAAAGAAAGAAGAGATGATCGTAGAAAGTTTAGGATCTTGCAGTAGCTCTATGGCTGCGTACAAGTCCGACGGGGCCTGGAGCACTAATTCTTGGTCAATGGATCCACTGGAGAAAGCTGATAGATGTCAAGATAGTATCGATCTAAATTCTTGTTACGTTTTAGATTTAGTATAGAGAAAAGATGTGAACTGTCACATACACACAAAACAGATGCCCATGTGAACACACTCTGAAAAGTTCGTCATTCACATCTACAAGCAGCCATATTTTTTCGGGTTTGGCGTTCGGTTTCTCACTGTAGTAAGATAGGTGTGTAAAACAGATGCCCATGTGAACACACTCTGAAAAGTTCGTCATTCACATCTACAAGCAGCCATATTTTTTGGGGTTTGGCGTTCGGTTTCTCACTGTAGTAAGATACTCCCTCCGTCCCAAAATATAAGAACGTTTTTGACACTAGTGTAATGTCAAAAACGTTCTTATATTATGGGACAGAGGGAGTAGGTGTGTTTTCATGATTTGTTAAGGTTGTTAGAGTGTAGTCATAGACTGACAACTGCTAAGCTTGTGTAGATGCTAGTTTTTAAATGGTATACAGTAAAATGATTGGCCCATGAAAAGACCGTGTTTTATATTTGCCAGATAATCTCGTGGAGGATTTGTTGAGTGATTTTGAATACGAACTCCAGCCTCCATATTTGTTGTATCGGAATGCCACACAGGAAGTAAATGGCATTTGGTTTTATAACCAACAGGAGTGCGAAGCTGTTGCTAGTCTGTTTGGAAGGTAAAGTCCCCCTCCCCACCTATCAGTGCCTTATTTTTCCTTTTGTAAAGTGTGTAGTCAATGTACCTGATGACCCGACTTTTGATATCTTCGGTACCAATATATTTAGTAGTGTTCAGATCACGTGCACATAATGTATATAGTTTGGCAAACACCAAATATATATTGTAAAAACAAGTGGTCAAAGTTTTATTTTTTTTAAGACCATCCAAACATTAAACAAAATGACATCTTAAGGAAACCGGAGGAAGAATTGGACTTTGGAAGTTTTGTTTACTCTGTAGCTGAAACTGTTGAATATTTGAACTTCCTAACTGAGTACTGCCGAATACTCTATTTGCATTTAGGCATTGAACTGGTTAAGTAGTCCTTACAGTATGGGATCATTTGAACTATTTGTTGTCTTAAGTATGCATTCACTAATTTCTAAATCAATAGTTGCAATAAATGATTCTGTCCTATCGGTAGGAATTAGTACACAATATAGCTGTGGTTTGCTGCTATTCATCTTGCAGTAATTTTTTTTGTTTCAATCCTTTTCATGCAGGATACTGAATGCTTATGCGAAAGTGCCCCCAAAGCCGAAAGTGCCATCCATAAAAAGGTTCTCTCCTGTACTTGTGAACTTCCACTTGTTTCATCTCTTGAATTCATTTGTCCATTTATCGTATTCGAGCTTTGTTTGAGTTTTGTATTAAATGTACTTCTGCTGAATCATTTTGGTGCGCGACAGTGAGTTTGAGGAATTAGAGGCTGTTCCTACATCCTCTGCCATAGATGGTCCCCTTGAACCTCCTCCATCATCTACCGCTGTAGTTTCTGATGCCCCTGATGAATCGTTTGCCAGTTATTTCAGTGTAAGTTATCTCGGAACTTTATCATTGTTTCATTCTAATTTGTTTTTTACACTGTCATGTGACAACATATTTGCAATAGTTTGGTCATGGTCGGGGGTTAACTCCGTCCTAACACAATTCATTCCTCATTTATTATTTTTTGTTTGAGAACATGATATGAGGTTGGTTCACCACCACCTCATCCCTCACATGCAAATTCTAGTAAAGAAAGAGGAATGCGTGATCCTGGAAGCTGCCCGTAAATGTCCTTGCTTAAGATAGTGTGTCTTCATTTATCTGGTTTTTGAATTCATTGTCCATTGTGATTCTTGAGTTATAAATGTATACCAGTGCTATGCTTTTTGCTGGTTACAGTTCTATACATGGTACTTACACTCTACTGCTATTCATAGTATCAAACACGCCTGTTGAATTCTATCTGGACAAAAACTTGCAGGTTGTTGCAAACGCTGGGAATGTACCAACTGCACCAATGACCGGAAGAGCTCACCCACCCGCTGAGTCCGTTGCATCCTCCCACGTACCAATGATCATTTCATCTTCTGCTCTAACACATCAAATGAGTGCTTCATCAGCTCCACCACTGCCCCTCCACACTAATGCACATGCTGGCCGCTCGACAGACCTTGTAACTCCGGCGTTCTTTGTGCCTCCGTCATCCTCTTCCACATCTTTGGTGCAACCGGCTTCATCCTTGATGCCTACAGCGCCACCTCTTCATCCAACTTCCACATCAAGCCAACGTCCACCATATGGTACCCCACTTCTTCAACCCTTTCCACCACCAACTCCTCCTGCATCCCTTACTCCTGCACACAATGATGGACCTATTATTTCGAGGGATAAAGTTAAGGTTGCCCTCCAGAGACTTGTTCAGGTATGTTCTGCATTGAAAGAAAAACAAGTTGTAATCTTTGTGCTTTTATTTGCTTTTAACACTTCTTCTATTGACTAACAGAGTGACGAGTTCATCGATTTAATCTACCGGGAGTTGCTGAATGCTAGCTAGTCCTTGTGAAGTATTTGTTTGTGACAAACATGAAAGGAGTGCTTCTGTTCTTTGTGAGTTTTGTATGCCTCTTAGCCTTTAGTCCTCAAACTCCTGTATAGCTTTGTCCTAAGGCATTGATGTAGAGTCCTTCACTCCTTGATAGCAATGGTTGGTAGTATATTGTGGTATCCCTTGTTTCCAACATCTTTGTTGTCGCACAGTATATTTATGTAATTGAAAACACCGAGATGAAACAGGTTATGTGACAGTGGACCATAACAGTCATATACCATATTTTTCGTTTAACAGGTACTCCTTCCGCCCCATAATGTATGATGTTTTTTGACACTAAGGTAGTGTCAAAAACCCGTCTTACATTATGAGACGGAGCTGGGACGAAGGGAGTATTTCATATGGTTTATTTTTTGTGTTGCCCCTGGTTTTGCTATGGTACTCCCAAGCAAAACAGGGAATGTGGTTCTCTATGGCATTGCTTGGCACTCAAAGCTTTTACAACGTCATGAATGGATGAATGTTTGAAGAACGGTGAGCAGATGGTAGGCTAGATATTTCGGGAATAGATGGCCGGGTTGAATTTGGCTCAAAGGGGCAAATATACCGCTACATAGAACTGAAGCAGAATCGAAACGTGGTGAACTGGAGCAATGGCATTCCCCATCGGATCTTGCTGCCAGTGAGCCCCTCTTTGGGCATGTTGTCTTTACGGCCACCACCACCAGCAGTCGCTGCCGGCGGCAGCCTCTCTGGTGGCGTGACATATTGGGCGTATTGGGCAGGACGTAGAACTCCAGTCGTGGTCACCTATCTAACTGCGGGAGGCGATCTAACGATGCGGCTGCTGATGAAGCTATGTATTTAGAATAGGGTCATGGACCTGTCCCAGCTGCCCTATTTAAGGACATCTTTAGAAGAAATCACTTTTCAATCGATTTGGAGGTGTTTCACTCGACAGACTCGAAGACATTCGACCAAGAAGCAATCACTCGACCAAGACCCAACCACTCGACGGCCAGGAGACCCAACCACTCGATCGGTTATTAAGTAGCTTTTATGATCATCATAGCACTTTATTAGGGGCGTTACCAGTAACGCCCGACCTTAATGTATTTAAAACCCTGCACAACTGAGGGCCGGAGGGGCCCAGCGTACTCTATATAAGCCACCTCCTCCTCAGTGTAAAGGGTTCACACCCCTGTAATTCATACACGCATAATTCAGTCGACCGCCTCCGGGCTCCGAGATGTAGGGCTATTACTTTCTCCGAGAAGGGCCTAAACTCGTAAACCTCGTGTGCTTACAACTACTCCATAGCTAAGATCTTGCCTCTCCATACCTACCCACCTACATTACTGTCAGACTTAGAACCACGACAGTTGGCGCCCACCGTGGGGCAGGTGTTTTAGCGATTTGTTGGAGGAGTTGCGATCTTTTCCGATCCAAATCATCATGGTTTCTGGCGGAGTTTTGGTGGAGGGCCGCGAGAACCGTCTCGGCGCGCTCACGTTCATCGCCGACGACTCCGCTTGGCTTCAGGAGACTCCGCTCGACGTGGACGCACTCCCTGTCCGCGGGGCAACGCACTTTCGCGCGTGCGTCTGCGGCATCCTCTTGCGGCAACCGTCGACCCACTATCGGTCGGCTCCTGTGTTGTCCTCCCTCCCTGTTTCCCGCCGGCGCAAGCACTCCGGTCGGTCGAGACTTCAGCGGTGGGTGAGACACGCGGTGGCACGCCAGTCGACCACCCCTCAAGTCGCGGCGATCAAGCCCGACGAATCCCTCTACGGCCTGTTCGACATGTCGACTAGCTCCACAGAGACCGCATCCGAGTGCGACAGCAGTGATCCGGCGGCGGAGGTTCTGATGGTCGATGGACCGCCCAGTCCTCCCGATTTTCCCCGCACCGACGGAGGCGCAGGTGGAGGCGACCCGTCGCATCCCCGATCCTCTCACGTCGCTGCAGAGAGAAGAACTTCGTCGCCGGAACATGGATGCACTGCACACTCCTATCGTTGGAGAAACCCTCGAGGCTCGTGCCTTGGAGGACGCGCGCCTGGCAAACTTGGCCGAGCGCACTCGATGGAGAACCTCCAGCGGGCACTCGAGGAGCGTGCACGACAACGGGTTCCAGAATCCAGCCGACGTCAGCTCTTTCCGCCCCCGCAGGTATATCGAACTCCGATTCAGAATTTAGCAGCTGCAGCCCGTATAGTAGAGTCGATTCAGCCTTCCCAGTCGGAGGCTGGCAGAGGCTTGCTGCAGATCAGAGCGTTACTCCGGGCAGCAGGAGACCAGAATTTCGTTGTTTCTCAGTCGCGGAACAAGATTCATAGCAGATTCGTTGCTGCAGACACAGTCCAGTCGGCTCATAGCCCAAGATCGCCCCCGAGGCGTGAGGGACGTGGGGACCGGCGTAATCAGTACGGGAACCGTGAGCAGTATGATCACCGATTCGATCGCGACGATCGACGTCGAGTGCCCACCCCTCCCCCGAGGAGCGGGTCGTATGTGCCTCGACAGCAGGATGACCGGCGCCCTCATAGTGTTGGGCGAAGGATTCCAGTCGACTCCAGGGAACCAGGCTTTGATGCGAGATCCATTCTCGTTCAAGGTTTGGTCGACAAGAACAGAGCTCACCGAGAAGGTCACGACAGAGATGCACCTACCAGCAGCAGAGTACATGTTTCGGGGCCAGAATGCTTTAGTAGAGCCATCAGGGCCGCTGTGATTCCTCCCAACTTCAGGTTGGCGACTGGAGTCAGTAAGTTCACTGGTGATTCCAAGCGCGATACTTGTCTTGAAGACTACCGAGTGGCCGTCCAGATTGGCGGTGGCAATAATAAAGTGGCCATGAAGCACCTGCCTATCATGTTGGAGGGCTCGGCCAGAGCGTGGCTGAATTAGTTAGCACCTAGCAGCATTTACACTTGGGAAGATCTCGCCCGAGTGTTTGTCACCACATTTGAAGGAACATGCAAGCGACCGGCAGAGCTGACGGAACTGTGGTCTTGCGTGCAGAAGCCGAATGAAACTTTGAGGGATTACATCCAGAGATGGATCACGTTACATCACACGGTAGAGAATGTGCCTGACCACCAAGCAGTCTGTGCCTTCAAAGAAGGCGTCAAGTACAGAGAACTAAATCTGAAATTCGGTCGAACCAGAGATATGTCTCTGAATCGGATGATGGAGATTGCCACCAAGTACGCTAATGGTGAAGATGAGGATCGACTCAGGAGTGGCAAGCTCAAGTCAGTCGCTCAAGAAACCGGAGGAAATTCCAATCGGAAACAGAAGCGGAAAGCCGAGCCAGCTGCTCCTGGGGAAGCCTTGGCTGTAACTCAAGGAAAGTTTAAGGGGAAACCCAAAGGACCTTGGAACCTCAAGAAAGTTAAAGGCCAAGACAGAAATGATGTGTTGGATTTGTCATGTCACATCCACACCAAGAAAGATGAAGAGGGTAAGTTCATTTACCCGAAACATACCACTCGACAGTGTCGGCTCTTGATCCAGCAGTTCCAGGGCAAGCAGCCCAAAGATAAGGAAAAGGAGTCGGACAAAGTTGAGGACAAGGAAGACAGTGATGATGGATACCCTCAGGTCAATTCCACCCTGATGATTTTTGCTGATGTTGAAAGCAAAAGTCGACTGAAAGTTATCAACCGTGAGGTGAATATGGTTGCTCCAGCAACACCTAGTTATCTGAAGTGGTCTCAGACTGCCATCACATTCGACCAGTCCGATCACCCAACACACATTGCCACCCCTGGGAGGCAAGCTTTGGTGGTCGACCCAGTTGTCGAAGGCACTCGACTGACCAAAGTCTTGATGGATGGCGGCAGTGGTTTGAACATACTGTATGCTGAGACGCTGAAAGGGATGGGCATTCCGATGTCCAGACTCAGCACCAGCAACATGAGTTTCCATGGAGTCATTCCTGGGAAGAAGGCCGAGTCACTCGGCCAGATTGCTCTTGATGTGGTTTTCGGTGATTCCAAGAATTACCGCAAAGAAAAGTTGACGTTCGAAGTTGTAGATTTCCAGAGTGCTTATCACGCTATTTTGGGCAGCCCGGCTTATGCACGCTTCATGGCTCGACCATGTTATGTGTATCTCAAATTGAAGATGCCTGGTCCCAAAGGTGTGATCACTGTTACGGGCAATCAGAAGAAAGCAGAAGAGTGTTTTCAGAAAGGTTGAAAGATCGCTGATGCTCAGATGGCAGTGGTGGAGCTGCAGGAATACCAGAAGACTGCAGACCCGAGTGATTTGTTGCGAGCCAAGAAGCCCACTACAGAATCAGCTTTTCAGTCGTCTGGCGAAACGAAGCCGGCTCACATTCACCCGACCGATCCCAGTGCTGCTCCGACTCATATCTCAACAACACTCGACTCCAAATAGGAAGAAGCGCTCATCCAGTTCCTCCGTGAGAACTGGGACATTTTCGCATGGAAGCCTTCTGACATGCCGGGTGTTCCCAGGGGACTGGCTGAGCACCGCCTACGAGTTGACTCAAAAGTAAAACCTGTCAAAGAACATCTCCGACGGTCCGCCGTCCAGAAGAGAAAGGCTATTGGTGAGGAGGTGGCTCGGCTCTTAGCAGCGGAGTTCATCCGAGAGATCTACCACTCCGAGTGGCTCGCCAACGTTGTCATGGTCCCGAAGAAGGACAAGTCACTTCGCATGTGCATTGACTTTAAACATATCAATCGGGCCTGCCCGAAAGATCATTTTCCTCTCCCCCGCATCGACCAGATAGTCGACTCGACTACGGGATGTGAGCGACTGTCTTTTTTAGACGCCTATTCCGGGTACCATCAGATCCGTCTGTATGGACCTGACGAGATCAAAACAGCTTTCATCACTCCATTCGGGTGCTTCTGTTATGTTACCATGCCGTTCGGCCTCAAGAATGCTGGAGCCACATTCATGAGGATGATTCAGAAGTGTCTGCTCACTCAAATCAGTCGGAATGTGGAAGCATACATGGATGATATTGTGGTCAAGTCATGGAAGGGTTCCGACCTGCTGATTGACCTTGCTGAAACCTTTGCCAACCTCAGGAGGTATGATATCAAGCTTAATCCATCAAAGTGCACATTCGGAATTCCTGGCGGAAAGCTACTCGGTTTTCTCGTTTCCGAACAGGGAATCGACGCCAATCCAGAAAAAGTCGGTACTATACTCCGAATGAAAAGTCCCGTGCGAGTGCACGACGTCCAGAATCTTACTGGTTGCTTGGCCGCTTTAAGTCGATTCATCTCTTGTCTCGGTGAAAAGGCATTGCCTCTTTACCGATTGATGAAGAAGTCCGACAAGTTCGAGTGGACTCCTGAAGCTGATGCAGCGTTTGCAGAGCTCAAAGCTCTGCTCTCCACCCAGCCGGTGCTTGCTGCCCCAATCAGCAAAGAGCCTTTGCTGCTTTACATCGCAGCCACGGGACAAGTCATCAGTACGATACTTACGATCGAGCGGGAAGAAGAAGGAAAAGCCTTCAAAGTTCAGCGCCCAGTATATTATATTTCTGAAGTTTTGACCCCGTCAAAGCAAAGATATCCTCATTATCAGAAGCTTGTATATGGGATTTATATGACCACAAAGAAGGTTGCTCACTACTTCTCTAATCATTCCATTACAGTCATCAGCGACGCTCCATTGTCAGAGATCCTGCATAACAGAGATGCAACTGGTCGAGTGGCAAAATGGGCGATTGAACTCCTTCCTCTAGATATCAAGTTTGAGGCAAAGAAAGCTATCAAGTCCCAGGCAATAGCAGATTTCATCGCTGAGTGGATTGAACAGCAACTGCCGACTCAGGTTCACTCGGAGCATTGGACCATGTTCTTCGACGGTTCCAAAATGCTGAATGGTTCCGGTGCCGGGGTGGTATTGGTCTCCCCCCGAGGAGATAAGCTCAGATATGTTCTTCAAATCCAGTTTGATTCCCCCAATAACGAGGCAGAATATGAAGCACTTTATATGGGTTGCACATGGCCATTTCACTCGGCGTCCGTCGCCTCATGGTCTATGGCGACTCAGATTTGGTGGTCAATCAGGTGATGAAGGAGTGGGACGTCAGAAGTCCAGCCATGACTGGATATTGCAATGCAGTGAGAAAGCTGGAGAAGAAATTCGAGGGGTTAGAACTTCATCACATACCCCGACTGAAAAATCAAGCAGCTGATGATTTGGCAAAAAGAGGTTCCAAAAAATAAGCCACTCCCAGCAATGTGTTTTTCGAACACATCCACACACCATCAGTTCAGGAGGATCCCTTCACTGAAGAGGCCCCGCAGCCAAAAAGTGCCACGGATCCGACTGAAGTTGAAATTCCAGCTATGGTCGACCTGATCATGGAAGTCTTGGTCATCACTCCCGACTGGACAATACCGTACATCGCATACATCCTAAGGAAAGAACTCCCAGAGGACGAAGAAGAGGCTCGACAGATCGTCCGTCAATCCAAGGCCTTTACAGTCATAAAGGGACAGTTGTATAGAGAAAGCGCGACTGGAGTCAGTCAGAAGTGTATAACACCAGAAGAAGGTCAGATGATCCTTGATGAGATCCACTCGGGGACCTGTGGTCATCATGCGTCCTCTCGGACCATTGTGGCTAAAGCATACCGAGCAGGATTCTACTGGCCAAGAGCGAATGAAATGGCGAAAGAGATAGTCGACAAGTGTGAAGGATGTCAGTTTTACTCCAATATGTCGCACAAGCCCGCGTCAACCCTGAAAACCATTCCACTCGTCTGGCCCTTCGCCGTTTGGGGACTGGACATGGTTGGACCACTGAGAACGGGCAGGAGCGGATTCACTCATGTGCTAGTAGTAGTCGACAAGTTCACCAAATGGATTGAAGCTAAGCCTATCAAGAATCTTGATGCTTGCACTGCTATCAGTTTCATCAGGGAGTTGATATTCAGATATGGAGTTCCACACAGCATCATCACTGACAATGGGTCAAACTTCGATTCAGACAAATTCAGAGCCTTTTGCGCCTCTCAGGGCACACGAGTCGACTACGCTTCGGTCGCTCACCCCCAGTCGAATGGACAAGCGGAAAGAGCAAACGGCTTAATTCTCAAAGGACTGAAACCTCGATTGATGCACGATCTCAAGCACGCAGCAGGTGCATGGGTCGACGAGCTTCCATCAGTTCTTTGGGGATTGAGGACAACCCCGAACCGATCGACCGGAAGAACCCCATTCTTTCTGGTCTATGGAGCCAAAGCAGTTTTGCCGAGTGACCTGCTTCACAATGCACCCCGAGTCGAGCTCTACTCTGAAGATGAAGCAGAACAAGCCCGGCAGGACGCAGTCGACCTCTTGGAAGAAGAAAGAGAAATGGCCATGATCCGATCGACCATCTATCAGCAAGACTTGCGTCGATTCCATGCCAAAAATGTGAAGAGTCAAGCCTTCCAAGAAGGACACTTGGTCCTCCAAGTGGATCAACAGAAACCACACAAACTGGCTCCTACTTGGGAAGGCCCCTTCATAGTCACCAGAGTCCTCCACAATGGAGCGTACCACCTTTATAATGTCGATCGCCAGATTGATGATCCACGAGCCTGGAATGCGGAGCTGCTCCGCCCCTTTTACACTTGAATTCTCACTCGGATGAGATGTAATAAGAAAAACTCCTGTAGTTTATGTATCAAAGACAACAACGTTATAATTTTCCCAGTGATTGTTATTGTTTTTGTTTGCGGGAGAAATCCCCCAGCGGGTGGCTTAGCTGCGAATCCGTTTCGCCTAAGTTTGTAAAAATAATTTCATACCGAGTGTTGAGCCAGCCTCCCACTCGGGGGCTTAGCTGCGAACCCGTTTCGCCTAAGTATTTGAAAATCCTACCGAGTGGTGAGCGACCCTCCCACTCGGGGGCTTAGCTGCAGTCCAGTACTCGCCTAAGTATTTGAAAAATCCTATCGAGTGGTGAGCGACCCTCCCACTCGGGGGCTTAGCTGCGGTCCAGTACTCGCCTAAGTATTTGAAAAATCCTACCAAGTGGTGAGCGACCCTCCCACTCGGGGGCTTAGCTGCAGTCCAGTACTCACCTAAGTATTTGAAAATCCTACCGAGTGATGAGCGACCTTCCCACTTGGGGGCTTAGCTGCAGTCCAGTACTCGCCTAAGTATTTGAAAATCCTACCGAGTGGTGAGCCAGCCTCCCACTCGGGGGCTTAGCTGCAGTCCAGTACTCGCCTAAGTACGAAACACATCTCAATCCTCAAGGACAACGAGGTGCAGGTCGACTGCCACCTTCTCCTTGGGAGCTTCGCCACAAATACAATGTGCGCTCCATCCCACTCTGCAAGGATGACGAGGTGCAGGTCGACTGCAACCTTCTCCTTGGGAGCTTCGCCACAAATACAACGTGCGCTCCATCCCACTCTGCAAGGATGACGAGGTGCAGGTCGACTGCAACCTTCTCCTTGGGAGCTTCGCCACAAATACAACGTGCGCTCCATCCCACTCTGCAAGGACGATGAGGTGCAGGTCGACTGCCACCTTCTCCTTGGGAGCTTCGCCACAAATACAAAAGTTGTCTCGAGTGAAGAACGAGTTCCACTCGACGGAGGATTCATGAAGATATTCAACAATAAACCAAGTTTAGATAAATCCTAAAGGTTCCGGACCACAGGTCGAAGTGCTCGGGCATTCATCCCGAAAGAGTTTAACGGTTACAAAAACCACTCGGCATTCCGAGGCAAATTTAAGGTGGGGCATAAAATTTTGTTCACTCCGCGGGAGGAGGACTGGCAGGCTCGACGAACTCGTCCAGGTCGACACCGTCGGTGATCCGAGTGGCTGCAGCGATGAAAGTCTCCATAAAAGATCAGAAGTCATGCTTCTGGGTGTTGGCGACCTTGATTGCTGCCAGCTTATCTTGTCACACCTCCTTGCAGTGGACACAAACCAAAGACAGAGCCACATCAGCACCGCACCGGGCAGAAGATTTCTTCCACTCCTGCACTCGATCAGGGATCTCGTTAAGTCGAGTCATCAGGGACTCAAGATCATTATGGAGTGTGGCCTCTGGCCAAAGTGCCGGGTCGATCCGTGATGTGGCGACCTTCAGTCGGGCCAAGTAGTCCACGACACCATCGATACGGGATTCCAGTCGGAGCAGATTCATGGCAGTTTCATCTTTCACGGGAGAATTGATTGGGTCCAAACCTGGCTCAATCCACCCAGTCTCCTCCTCGAAGTTCTGGCAAAGCTCTACATTCACGATCCAGGGATAAGTCAATTTTCGTACGCCGAGTCGACAAAAAACATCAGTCGGAACAAAATGTGTACCTTCAAGCTTGATGAACAACTTCTTGGCAAGGCTCCTCAAATAGCTCTCCAGATCATCCCTCCTACGAGCGATGCCTTCCATCTTCTCGTACAGGTTGAGATTGTCCTTCTTCAAGCGCGTGCACTCCTTGTTGGCCTCGTTCAGAGCAGATTTCGTCTTGGTGTTCTCTTCTTCCAACTGGCCGACCGAAGCCAGTTTCTGTTCAGCCAGAGCGGTTCTGTCGTCAGCTTCCTTTTTAGCAGCAGCCAAATCCTGATCCTTCTTCGCCAGAGCTTCTCTCAGTTTTTCTACAAAGAAATGGTGCTTGATTCAGAAAGAGCAGAAGGGTACTCAAGCCTAAGACAAACCAGTCGACAAGCTTGTCTTATCATTGGCGTCATCCTTGGCCTTTTGCAGCTCTGTCTTGGCCAATTCCAAGTCAAGGTTCAGCTGGATCTGCTGTTTCTCCAAGTCAGCAAAGCGAGCTCCAAGATCACAAGATTTCTGCAATCAGGGAGGAGAAGTTATTTTACAGCAAAAAATGACAAAGACAATAAATACTAAGACTACGGTCGACTGCCCGCAGTCCATCATAGTCTCGGGGACTACACCCAGTGGGTGCACTTTGTGTGCCCCCATCGGTTATGATCCCACTCGACCGGCCCACCGGAGTTGAGTGCAGGGAATAAAAAAAAGGAGAGAAAGAAGAACTCAGACCATAGAACTCAGACCACAGTCGACTGCCAGCAGTCGACCGCGGTCTCGGGGACTACACCCAGTGGGTGCACTTGGCGTGCCCCCACCGGTTCTGATCCCACTCATCCAGACCGAGCAGAAGAGACAAACTACCAGTTCGGTTTTCACTCGACGCGGCCAGACCACATCGAGCGAAAGAATCAAAATACAAAGACTACAGTCGACTGCCAGCAGTCCACCGTAGTCTCGGGGACTACACCCAGTGGGTGCACTTAGCGTGCCCCCACTAGTTCAAAAATTCAATCGACGCACCCAGTGGGTGTACAGATGCAAAGATTTTTGGAAAGAGAGTCTTCAGATAGCATATCCTAACAAAACAAGCGGCGACCAACTAACCTGAACGTTGCTTTGGAGAGCCGAGCTGGCGTCGTAGGTGGCCTGACTGGCGTCCCACACCGTCTTCATCTTCTCCATCATAATGCCCGCCTGGCGTATGGCTTCCTTGGCAGCATTCACTTCGTCCTCTGGGACATGATGGGTCGCAAAAACTGAAGGTGGGTCGACAGGGGCCTGAACAGTCGACGAAGAAGGCAAGGCACTCGACAATGGCACGACGAAGGTAACAGAACCCCGATTGGCATCACCAGCGTCCTGAATGACTGGTTCCGCCCTCGGCATCGGCTGTGGCACCTTGCTTGCAGGAGCTTGCCTATTTTTCCTCGTCAAAGGACTCTCGGGCTCTTCATCATCATCATTGGGGAGGTCAATAATGTTAGGAGCTGTTCAAAGTTCAATCGCCAAAATCACATCACCCAACGGTACACATTGCAGTTGAGTCGACCAAATAAAGACAGAATGGCAGAAATCATACCCAGATTGGAAGTGACCGCATCCTCCATTACCTCATCATCGTCCCTGTAAGCTGAGGTCCCGGAAGTAGCAGCGCTGCCAGTTCCAAAGTTCGTCTGGTTAAATCAAGAAAAACAAACAGCACGGGGCGCCGAGTGAATACAAAGGGAGACACTCACGCAGAAGCGACGGGAATGTCAATCTTAATCTTCGGCAACGCCTTCCGAGGCTTTGGCTCTGCAACTTTGGGATGCTTTGACGCTTTTTCAGTTGGAGTTGGCAAAGAGGTCCGAGGATGCTTTGTAGACTGACCAGCCTGAGCAATCACCTTTTCACGGGCGCTCGGTCGTTCTTGGTCAAGCTTGGACCGCCTCTCCCTGCGAGGAGGTGACTCGACTTCTTCTTCGTCACTTGAGTCGTCGCTTTCTTTGTCCCCTTCACCGTCAGAATCCCATTCGCCACTGTCACCGCCGCTCGTCTCTCCTTCCAGGTCTTGATCTTGCTCTCCATTGGGCATTGAATACATTTCGATAAGGGCCTGAAAGAAAGCAGGAAGAACAAAGTCAGTCGATGCAGTATAGGCAGCTGCGCGAGTGAATTCGGATTACAATCAAAAGTTCAGAATCTGACCTTCTCTAGTACATGGGACTGGTCGAATGGAGGAACTCTCCTGGCTCCCCTGGGGTTGTCCTTGTTTCCGGTCATGCTCGACAGCCACTTCTCCAGTGTGTCGTCATCGACCTCCTCCGGGTGAATCTGAGTGGAGTCATCAAGACCCGAATACATCCACATCGGATGGTCTCGGGCTTGAAGAGGCTGGATGCGCCGCTGAAGGAAAACCTCCAAGAGATCCATACCGGTGACCCCGTCACGGATAAGCTGGACCACTCGTTCGACCAGCACCCTAACCTGCGCCTTCTCCTCCGGGAGCACCTTCAAAGAGGAGGGTTTCCTCACTCGGTCCATGGTAAAAGGAGGGAGGCCGGTCGACTGGCCTGGCGTCGACTGGTCTTTGCAGTAAAACCAGGTCGACTGCCATCCGCGAACCGAGTCGGGAAGAATCATGGCTGGAAAGGAACTTTTCCCTCTCATCTGAACACCAAGACCCCCACACATCTGAATCACTTGTGTTCTCTTGTCACTCGGATTGGCCTTTTTCACCGTCTGAGAACGACAGGTGAAAATGTGCTTGAAAAGACCCCAGTGAGGCCGACAACCCAAGAAATTCTCGCACAAAGACACGAAAGCAGCGAGATACACAATTGTGTTGGGAGTGAAGTGGTAGAGTTGTGCCCCAAAGAAATTCAGAAATCCCTGAAAGAAAGGGTGAGGAGGCAAGGAAAATCCACGGTCGACGTGGGTGGCAAGGAGAACGCGCTCACCCTCCCGAGGTTGCGGCTCGGACTCCTTCCCCGGAAGCCGCGCCGATCCATGGGGGATCAGCCCTCCTTCGGCTAGGTCATCGAGGTCTTCTTGGCGGATCACCGAGCGGATCTAGTCGCCCTGGATCCAGCCCTTCGGCAGGCCAGCTCGCGAGGAAGATCCACCCCGACTGGTCGCCTTCCCCTTCGCCTTTGCCGTCGCCTTCTTCGCCCGCTCCAGAGCCGCCGTCTTCTCCTTCCCCATCGTCGCCGGCGAGACGCGTACGGAGCGGCGGCGCTGAGGCGAGAGCGAGCACGACGAAGAAGCTTGAAGAAGAGAAGAGGGAATGGGAACACACTGTTCAAGAAACCCCGGTCCGACGCCTTATATGAGGTCGCTTCCGAGTGGCTGACTGGTAGGCCCGGGTGGTCCTGTCAAATCCCGTAACAATCACGCGCGCGATACGTGGCGAAAAAAGTGGCACGGAGATCGAGGCGGCTCCGCCCTATCCCATCCGATTACTGCGGCCTCCCCCATCCTGTGCGCTTCCCAAAATCCGAATCCCGTGAAATCTGCGGGCACCAGAACAACTTGTCAGACGGAAGATCTCCTCCACGCCGTCACTCGGAGCCTTTCAAGTAAAGAAACTCACTCGACAAAAAACTAAGAATGGATCAAGGCGACTGAAAAGGAAGTTGATGTCATCACTCAAGTTCATTGATCCGAAACAAGATATGCTCATGGCATGAAAAATGAGTCGGAGAAGTTCTCAACTCCTTCCCACTCAAACCTCGATCCATTCGGGGGCTAATGATGAAGATATGTACCTAGGGTAGGGTCATGGACCTGTCCCAACTGCCCTACCCAAGGACATCTATAGAAGAAATCACCTTTCAATCGACTTGGAGGTGTTCCACTCGACAGACTCGAAGACACTCGAACAAGAAGCAATCACTCGACCAAGATCCAACCACTCGACGGCCAGGAGACCTAAAGGCACTCCGCACGCTAACGGTCAGTTATTAAGTAGCTTTTATGGTCATTATAGCACTTTATTAGGGGCGTTACCAGTAACGCTCGACCTTAATGTATTTAAAACCCTGCACAACTGAGGGCCGGAGGGGGCCGGCGTACTCTATATAAGCCACCCCCTCCTCAGTGTAAAGGGTTCGCACCCCTGTAATTCATACACACATAATCCAGTCGACCGCCTCCGGGCTCCGAGACGTAGGGCTATTACTTCCTTCGAGAAGGGCCTGAACTCGTAAACCTCGTGTGCTTACAACTACTCCATAGCTAAGATCTTGCCTCTCCATACCTACCCCCCTACATTACTGTCAGACTTAGAACCACGACAGCTGCTACCGCCATTGGTGAGCACGATGGAGGCGGAGGCACGAGTACGAGGAGACATAGCACAGCCTTGGAACCACATGGTGTGGCAGGGGAGGGAGGCGGCAGCCGCGTGGGCAGTGTCCGAGAAGTGGATCCTATCCCAAGGAATCATGGGGATCGGGCAGAGAAAACCTAGGATGCATTTGGTTACTCACCAATTTTGGGCACTTTGCATGTCTGACCCAAATGAATCTGTTTGTGGGTGTGCAGGTCAAAAACCAAGTTTTGCACATTGTTTGTTTCCTTGCATCTCCTCCAGCATGGCTAAGCAGCAACATCAACACCTGTGTTTGGTTACGTGCATGGTCTATCCAGATGCAAAGAGGTGTTGTTTGGTTATACACAACACAAGTGATGTGGTAACCTCTTGTAGGAGTGACGAGGTTACCAATACACGCAACACACACACCACAAACCACATCATATAACCACAACAATAGCATTGACCATAACCGTAGCATAAGCATAGCAGTTCAAACATAGCATCACAACAAAAACACAGTCTTCAAATCTAAGCAGCACCCACATCACCATCAAGCCCAGTAGCACCCTCATTGGCACCCTCAGCATCCATGTAGAATGCTGGATCGTACAACTAGCAATTTGCCACAACCTGAATGCCCTAATTGTTGAAGACGAGGACACTCAGGTTGGCGGGGCTCACCAGCTTGAAGGTGTTCCTAAAAAAACAACTTGAAAGGTGAGAAGGCTTTTGATGCTGATGTCGTGGGCTACACAGAAGGTAGCCCAACCCTTATCAAGGATGAGCCTGCCATTCATCATCTTCATGGTGACCTTCTAGGTGTAGTATCATTGTGTGTCGTCAGCCTGGACATCTCTGGGACGGGGACGAGGTACTTCCTGAAGGATGTGAGCATCTACATAACCTCCATGGTCTTGCAGAAGTGTGTCGAGCCGTCATTCTCCTGGTAATGGTCGTGAGAGATAGAGGGGAGACTGAGTGATGGGAGGAGGGGGGAGTGAAGGGGTGGGAGAAGGGGAGAGTGAGCGGTAGGAGGGGTGAGGGAGCTATGGCGTCGCGATGGGAGCCAGTGCGGTTTCTACCGCGTGTCCCCGCGCGTGCAGCCTGTCATTCCCATGTGCGCCCCCTCGCATCCCACAGGCCTGGCTAGCTAGAAACGGATGATTTGGCCGATTCCAGCAAGCTAGGCCTAGAGTTGCTTTAAAGATCACGCAAACCCAAATTTTGATGCGACCCAGACTACCAAACAAGCCAAAACTACACCCCGCGGGCCTGGATGACCTAATGTAGGTAACCAAATGCATCCCTAGTCTATTTTAGCGTCTAAATGTTCAGGCACATGACCCGGGGCTGATTTTGCGCCTGGGCTTTCCACCCAGGGAATGAGGCAGAATCCTCAAGGGATTCCTGGCTATCAAAAACGCCCTTAGGCCTTGTTCGGTACAAGTGCATTTCCAACCCCAAGCGGTTTGAGGATGAGAGGGATTTGATGAATCCCTCTCCTCCACCCAATTCCCTTCCAGTCCACAATCCCTTCTCACTACAAAAATGTTGGTGTTAGATCCTGGTGGGGATCCATGTAAATAAGTAATTTGAAGAACGAAACTAGGGTTTGAGTCCAATTGAGGAGGCCGTATTCTATTACTGTAACCATAGTGTATCAGGTTCTAGCCATTGAGGCAGAAATAACAAGGGAATAATCGGAAAAGATGCCACAACCTCGCGTTATATAGGCATACGTATATTTGAGAGCAATTGTCGAAGTGAAAGTAACTTTAGTTAATCTGGAACGGTGGCTTTGCCCGAAGCCATCCTACCAGAGCGAAGCAAGATAGGCCATCCAATAACTGAACTTTATTGACTTCGAACATCCTCAAGGAGCTTCATGTGGAGGCGTGCCATGCTTCAGTGGTTGTTCTAAATACTGCAAGGCATTTGACAAATCGGCGTCTTCCTATGTAGCATCTTTCGGAAACAAATTTTGACATTGTACCGCCCATTGGACTACTTCTTGGTTGTGCCGAGGAATTTGACAACCTTCCAACACCGTAGCCAGGGTCGTCTTAAGAGTACCATCCTCATTACAATGGGTAAAAGTGGGAGATGGTATATCCCGAGAGCCAAAATACTTTTTAAGTTGATTGACATGAAGAACTAGGTGAATCTTCACATGCTCTAGGAATTGCAGTTTGTAAGCGAGGCTCCCTACCTTCTGAATGATATGAAATGGACCACAATATTTGTGTTGCTGCTTCAAAGCATCTTGAAATCCAAATGTTGCTAGCCTTAGGGTGCCATCTTTAGATATACCAGGTCTAAAACAATGAATTGTTGGTCTACTCTCTTAAGATCAACATATTTCTTCATTCTTGACTATGCTTGTTGCAAATAGAATTTGAGTCGGTCCAGCCTGGGTTGCCTTGAAGTCAAAACATCTCTGGAGCCATGCTCTGCATGCCCCAGTATAGTGAGCTCACTAATTAAGAGAGATGGAAACCCATAAAGGGCTTGTAAGGGAGAGAGCTTCAGAGATGTATGGTAAGTGGAATAATTGTACCACGGTTCTACTAATGAGACCCATGACACCCACTTTTTAAGCTCAAAGTTGGCCATGTACCCGAGGTAAGCTGTTAAGCATTTATTGACACACTCCGATTGCCCATCAGTAAGGGGTGATAGGCCATGTTGTACCTTAGTTCCACTTTCAGACTAGAAAATATCTCTCCATAAGTTAATAGTAAATATTCAATCCATGTATGAGATAATGAGCAGAGGTGGACCATTTGGCTTGATTATGTTGTCAATAAAAGCAGTTGCTACAGTTTAAACCGTGTAGGGTATGAAGTGGGCATATTTTGTGAAACGATTCACTACAACAAAAATTATCTCTTTACCTTGAGAATTGGGCAGTCCTTTGACGAAATCCATCATAATGTTTTGCCAGGCCATATCAGTAGTAGGTAGAGGATCCAGCGGGCCTAGAGGTAAACAATGCTCACTTGTAGATCGTTGATAGATACTCCCTCCGTTCGGAATTACTTGTCTCGAAAATAGATGTATCTAGAACTAAAATACGTCTAGGTACATCCATTTCCGCGACAAGTAATTCCGAACAGAGGGAGTAGAACACTAGGAAAAGAAAACCTCAACAGCTTTCTTTAATCCAGGCCAATAGAAGATGTTCTTAACTCTTTGATATGTTGCCTTCACACCAGTGTCCTCCAAATGGGAGAGGAATGCAAGGCAATAAGTAGTTTAGTTTTTTTAATCACGGTTGCCCCCCTACAAGTCTGCCCTTATGTTTGATAAGGTTGGATGACCGAGTATAATGAGAATTTTGGTCTCAGGGTTGCACTAGTAGTTTCTCTAGTAGAGGTTTAAAAGTGTCATCCTGCAAGTACCTATATATCCACTATGTCCTGAAACCAAATAGGTTGCACCTGAGAAATAGAAAACAATGAGTAGAATTGTCTTGATAAAGCATCAACCCTATTGGTCATGCCCTTTTTATACATTATGAAATTGAATTCCAAGATCTCATCATTAGCTTATTTTGAATGCCTTTTGTTAGGTCTAAATAAATCTGAGACTATAATGGTCTGTTTTGATAATGAGTTTCCTTCCTAGGAAATAGTGACACCAACTCTTCAGTGCTTCCATTATTGCTAGGGTTTGTTTTTCATAGGTTGAGGGCATCATTCCTAGGACACAGAGTTGAACTACAATAAGCAATCACTCTTCCTTGTTGAATCATGACTGCAGAAGCATTGGGCTCTAACACAAATGGTTTGGAGAAATTTGGGAGTGCAAGGATTGGGCAGACATGAGAGCTTGTTGTAATATGTGAAAAGCATTACCATGAGTTGTAGACAAGTGAAAATTCCCTTTTTAGCAGTGCATGTAGTGGTTTTCAAAATTAATGAATCTTATGTAATATCTGACTAGTCCCAGAAAGCTCATGAGCTAAGTGACACTTGAAGGAATTGTCCAATCAACAATGGCTTCAATATTTTCAGGATCAATAGAGACACAAATCCTGGAAATTAGATGACCAAGATATTCCACTTACCTGACCCCAAAGAACATTTTGATAGTTTGACAAAAAGTTGGTGTTGTTGTAGTAAGTATAGCATAATTTGTAGGTGTTGGAGGTGTTCTTCTTTTGCTTGGTTGTACACTAGGATCTCATAAAAAAGACTAGAATGAACTTCCATGCACATAGGCCAAAAATGTCATTCACGAGTAACTGAAATTTGTCCGGGGCATTTGGAAGACCAAAAGTGAAAGATCGTGGATGTCGCCTAGAGGGGGAGGGGGTGAATAGGCGCTTTAAAATAATTACAGTTTAGGCTTGAACAAATGCGGAGTAAACCTAGCGGTTAATTTGTCAAGCACAAAACCTACAACAACTGGGCTCACCTATGTGCACCAACAACTTATGCTAAGCAAGATAAACAACTAAGTGATACCAAGATATATAACATGAAACACTATGGCTATCACAAAGTAAAGTGCATAAGTAAAGGGCTCGGGTAAGAGATAACCGAGGCACGCGGAGACGATGATGTATCTCGAAGTTCACACCCTTGCGGATGCTAATCTCTGTTTGGAGCGGTGTGGATGCACAATGCTCCCTAAGAAGCCACTAGGGCCACCATAATCTCCTCACGCCCTCGCACACTGCAAGATGTCGTGATTCCACTAAGGGACCCTTGAGGGCGGTCACCGAACCTGTCGTGGAATTGTCACGGCAGATGTCCTAGAGCAAGGACTTAGTCGTAGGGCCATCGCACTAGGAAGCTTAAAGGGGTTAATCGGGACAAAGGACACGAGAGGGTTTTATACTAGTTCGGCCCCTTACGATGAAGGTAAAAGCCTACGTCTAGTTGGGATTGGTATTGCTGGGGTTTTGATCACCAAGAGGCTCAACTCACTGGCTTGGTTATCGACTTATTGTTTCTTGCCTTAAGCCGCCACTGGGTCGTCCCCTTATATACATGGGTTGACGCGTGGTGGCCTACAGAGCCCGGCCGACTCATAATCGTGTCCGGCTGGGTGGCTTCCTTTACATGCCTTTCTTTACAAGTCGTTCCTTACATACGGTGGTTTACAATATCGGGTCTTAAGCTGCCTCCAGGCCCTTGGGCCTTCTATAAGGTTTAATAAACTATCGTCTTGAATGTTTACTGGGCTTCTTTCGTAACCCGCCATTGGGGCTGACCCGGCCCCTCCTGGGCGGGTCATGACTGATAGTAATATCCCCAACATTAGGCCCCAGGTTGACTTTGAATTTCATTCTTTGTCAATCTTCAATACTTATACAAAAATCCATCTTCTTATCTTTGTTAAAGTTTTCGTAACCCGCCGTGACGTCATCTCTTGAAAACGCAAAGAACTTTCATGATGTCATCTCCCAACGGATGTTTTATCTTTAATGCTTCCCGAGAATCGAGGCGTCTGTGTAGCTAGATAACCATTATCCGACTCTCCTCGATTTTCGCGCCCGTCTGTTCACATCTTTCCTTATAAATAGGTACGCCTCGGCCTTCTCATTCTCCTCTCTCGCTCCGTCTTCTTCCTCTCGCGCACCCCCTCCCGCTCGAGCTTCGCCGCCGCCGTGCTTCACCTCCGTCTCCGTCGATGTTGGCCGCTGCATCAACCTGAACCGATCCAGAGAACAGCGGTGATCTCCGCAGAAGACCTGTGACTGTAAGTTCTATTCTTTTCACTTATCAGATCCGCACTTAGGGTTTCCAGATTCTTTCGTGTTCTTCCGAGTTCATCGCAGTCCCTCGTAGTTTTTCCACTGCAGGCCTCTTGTTGATCCAAATATATATATATATATATATATGTGTGTGTATATATATGCTCGTGCGGTAGTGTTCTTGTGCCTTTTCTTGATCCATAGATCCCTTTCTCTGTTTCAAAGGCTGCATTAGAACTTACATACTCTTCTGCGCTAAACTTTTTTAGGTCTAGATTTTTTTCATTTTGAATAGCCATTTGATCTGGAATAGTACCAAACAATTTAAGAAACTTGTTTGTCTCAACACTTAGCTGAAATTGCCTTCCTCAAATATCTGTAGTCATGGCGGCTTATCATGCCGGCTTAATTTTCCTTATATGTCATTAGCCCTTAACTAAGCCGCCATTACTTGTTTGCATCTTCATCACTTAACTGTCAATCTCACCATTAAACTGAACCGGCATATTGCTTTTCTTTTCAGTTCTTTGCCCATCATGCCGTCCAAAGCACCAACCATCTGTAACTGGGTTCCCTCAACCGTAACTAAGGAACGTTTGAAAGAGTTCTTCACCATAGGATTTCTGCCAGCGAAAACGGTCATGTCTTACCGTGCCCCTGACTCGGAAGAAGAACGGCCCAACCCAAGAGACGGCGAAGTGATCGTTTTCACTGACCATATGAACCGCGGCTTCTCACCGCCCGACTCAAAGTTCTTCAGAGAGGTCCTCCACTTTTTCAAGCTCCATCCTCAAGATATCGGGCCTAATTCCATATCTAACATCTGTAACTTCCAAGTACTCTGTGAAGTATATCTTCAACAAGAGCCGACCGTGGAGTTGTTTAGAGAATACTTTTATCTGAACTGGCAGAACGAGTGCACCAACGGCCTTAGCTTAGAGCTTGGAGGCATATCAATTCAGCGCCGACAGGGTGCCGTCTTCCCCCTCATTATCTTACCAAGTCACCCAAAGGACTAGAACCAAACTTGGTTCTACTGCCAGGACACTTCACCAGCAAAGGAGAAGCCACTGCCGGGTTATCGCCCCGATCGTCTTGACTCCAAGTTCGCACTTCCTGATAAAGCTTACTGTCGCTGAGGGAGTCCTGGATTAGGGGGTCTTCGGGTAGCCGGACTATATCCTTTGGCCGGACTATTGAGCTATGAAGACACAAGATTGAAGACTTCTTCCCGTGTCCGGATGGGACTCTACTTGGTGTGGAAGGCAAGCTAGGCAATACAGATATGTATATCTCCTCCTTTGTAACCGACCTTGTGTAACCCTAGCTCCCTCCGTGTCTATATAAACCGGAGGGTTTTAGTCCGTAGGACAACAGACAATCATACCATAGGCTAGCTTCTAGGGTTTAGCCTCTCTGATCTCGTGGTAGATCAACTCTTGTACTACTCATATTATCAAGAATAATCAAGCAGGACGTAGGGTTTTACCTCCATCAAGAGGGCCCGAACCTGGGTAAAACATCGTGTCCCCTGCCTCCTATTACCATCCACCTTAGACGCACAGTTCGGGACCCCCTACCAGAGATCCGCCGGTTTTGACACCGACATTGGTGCTTTCATTGAGAGTTCCACTGTGTCGTCGCCGTAAGAAAGGATGCCTCGTCTTGTTGTTAAAAACAACATTACTGCCAGGGGAGCCCTGGCTGTCGGCCAAACTCTCCAGCTTGGCAGTTTCATCATGACCGCCCGTTCGGCCGCTGCACCGACGATGACTTCTCGGGTCATCGAAAACAGCCTCCACGTCGGCTCGAAATTCGCCGAGCAGATGGATCCAATGGAGCTCTCTTCCCTAAACGAGCTCTTGGATCGCATCACCGCCTTGGGAGTCTCTACGGACTATGATCGGATTGGGCTTAAACCCGATTAAAGCGAGATTAAGTCTCCACCGGTCACCCATCATATTGCGGTGGTGGAGGAACAATGCGGCGATTCTTCCTCTATCTTGAGGACTAACTATGTCCGGATTCCTGAGCTCTCCGAGCCGGATACCCGTTTATGGGAGGGACATCACCCAAGCCCTGAACCTAGAGTCAGGCAGCGGGCCAGACTCATCGGGCAACATCCCGGAATCTGAACTTCCAAGATTGGAAACACCTCGGCCCCTGGGTCTCAGATCGGGTAAGGGTTCAGACTCAAATACACCCACCCACCCAGACATAAACGATCTTTCCCACATTAGGCAAGAGCCCCATGAAACAGTACATCATTATTGGGCCAGATTCCTCCTTGTGATGAACAAGGTTAAGGACTGCCGCGAGGAAGACGCAGTCTCACTTTTCTGTAATAACTGCACGGACAAGGGAATCCTTAACGCCATAAGTCACCGTAACATATCACGCTTCGCCGACTTGGCGTCCATAGTATGTAAGTACTGTGCGATGGAAAGTGCCTGGAAAACCGAAATGGAATTTTGGGACAATCCGGCTCCGAATATACACCTAGTCCGAAATAAAAGGGTGCACTATCATAAGACACCCGAGTTAATTACAAAGAAGCAAAAACCCTCTACAGGGCGTGGAACCGTATCGGAGGGATGGCTCAACGGACCCTGCAAAATTCATAGTACAGCGGATAGCATACCAACACACAGCCTTAGAGCATGTTGGATACTCCGGCAGGTGGCCAAAAGCGGCGAGGATCTTCTCATCCCAGATGCCACAGAGCACCATCCCAGGGATAACAATACGGTATTAACAGTCTTTGAGACCTTCGCATCAAATAATAGGCGCAAGCGAACACTCCGCAGCATTGCTGAAATCTGCCACGTGGCAGCAATAAATCCATGGAGTGACACGGCTATTACCTTCAATGCCAGTGACGAACCTAAATTCCGAACAGCCCGAGCACCAGCTGCACTGGTCCTTAGTCCAATTGTGGACGGCTTTCGACTCACCAAAGTACTCATGGACGGCGGCAGTGGATTAAACCTCATCTATGAGGAAACTCTTCAAAAAATGGAAATAGACTGGAACCACATTGAGCGAAGCATCACAACCTTTAGAGGAATCATCCCCAGTCGGGAAGCACGCTGTGCTGGGAAAATCACACTAGATGTGGTATTCGGCACGCCGGAGAACTATAGGTCCGAAGAAATTACATTCCAACTGGCCCCGTTCAGTAGTGGATACCACGCCCTTTTAGGACGGGAGGTGTTCACGATCTTCCAAGCCATACCCCATTATGGGTACATGAAGCTCAAAATGCCCGGGCCCAACGGAATCATCACTCTCGCTAGTGATCCGGACACAGCACTCCGCGCCGAAAACAAAACAGCCGCATTGGCCCTCGAGGCATTATCCGAAGCCCTTTCGGCCGAGGAATTAACTGCGCTACGCTCCACAGTGGACAGGGACGACGTGATACTTGACAAGAGATCCAAGTCCACCTCTTTTAAACAAGCGGATGAAATAGTCAAATTCCAAGTCCACCCAACGGACCCTACAAAAACAGCCTCCATCGGGGCACAGTTAAACCCCACCGTGGACGCCGCACTACGAGAGTTCCTGCGCGAGAATTGGGACATATTCGCCTGGCACCCCTCAGATATGCCAGGAATCCCATGCAGGCTGGCCGAGCACAGCCTCAATATCCTAAAGGGATTCAAGCCGGTCAAGCAGGCTCTTCGGCATTTCTCTGAACCTAAGAGGCAAGCTATGGGAGAGGAACTAGCCAAGTTATTGGAGGCTAGATTCATTAGATAAATAAAACACCCGGACTGGCTAGCAAACCTGGTGATGGTACCAAAGAAGGACAAATCCTGGCGCCTATGTGTCGACTTCAAGGACCTCAACAAGGCTTGCCCAAAGGATCCCTTCCCCCTCCCCCGCATTGATCAAATTATCGATGCTACCATAGGACACGAGTCATTGTGTTTCCTCGACGCGTACTCCGGCTACCACCAAATCAAGATGGCGGAGTCCGACCAAGCCGCAATGACATTTATCACACCATACGGCCCCTTCTGTTTCAACACAATGCCTTGAGGCTCACATTCAACAACCTCCAACATACACATCAAGCTCAATCGGGAAAAATGCGTTTTCGGCGTACCAGCCGAAAAGCTCCCGGGCTTCATCGTCTCCAATAGAGGAATTGAAGCTAATCCGGCCAAAATCCGAGCTCTGTCATAGTTGGCTATCCCAACGAACCTCAAACAAATCCAGAAATTAACTGGATGTGTGGCGGCTCTAAGCCGCTTTATCTCCCGCTTAGGAGAAAAGGCATTACCCCTTTGTCGCCTCCTTCGGCGCACCAAACACTTCGAGTGGACGAACGCTGCCACAGCCGGATTGGAAGAAATAAAAGCCATACTGGCAACCAACCCAATCCTGGCCGTGCCAAACACTGGTGAACCAATGCTGTTGTACATTGCGGCAACCCATCAGGTTGTAAGCGCAGTGCTCGTCGTCGAACGAGAAGCGGACGGACATAAATTCCCTCTTCAGAAGCCGGTATATTATGTATCCACTTTCCTCACTCCATGCAAATCACGGTACCCACATTATCAAAAGATAGCCTATGCGGTATTCATGGCATCCCGGAAGCTGCGACACTACTTTCAAGAGTGTTCGATTACAGTAGCCTCGGAAGTGCCACTTAATAATATTATAAACAACCGCGACGCCATGGGCCGGATTGCCAAATGGGCCATTGAGCTCCTCCCGTTCGACATAACATACAAACTTCGGCGAGCCATTAAATCGCAAGTATTGGCCGACTTTGTCGCCGAATGGACGGAAGCCAAACTCCCTAAAGAGTACATCACATACTCCAATTGGATCATGCACTTCGACGACTCCAAAATGCTGGCTGGTCTGGGGGCTGGCGTCGTCCTGACGTCCCCAACCGGAGATACAATGCAATACGTACTGCGGATACTGTATACAGACTCTAACAACGCAGCCGAATATGAAGCCCTGTTACATGGACTTCGGATGGCAGTTTCCATGGGCATTCAACGCCTAGAGGTGCGTGGGGATTCGAACCTCACAATATCCCAAATAAATGGAGACTTCGATGCCAAGGATTCGAAGATGGCGGCCTATCGAAACGTCGTCCTAAAGATGTCAGCTCGGTTCGAGGGGCTTGAATTTCACCATGTGGCTCGGGAAAACAATCAGGCGGTGGATATCCTCGCCCGCATCGGCGCAAAACGCGATGCGGTCCTCCCCATCATCTTTTTGGAGAGGTTGTTCAAGCCATCCGTGGTATGGGAATGGGACACCGGTAACAATAGTCCGGACCCGGCCAAAATGCCCGATACCGAACACTCTGACATAATCGGAGGCTCTGCCATCGAAATAACACCTTCAGCCCACGTCATAATGGCCATCATTGCCCCGTGGACAGAACCATTCTTGGCCTACCTAACTAGGCAGGAACTTCCCGATGACCAAAATGAGGCATGCTACATAGTGTGGCGATCTAAAGCCTACAGGGTCCATGAGGGAGAGCTGTATAAAAAAAGCACTACCGAAGTCCTTCAAAGGTGCATCTCCGAAGAGGAAGGGCGGAAGCTTTTGACAGAAATTCACGCCGGACTCGGCGGCCACCACGCCGTAGCCTGGGCCCTTGTAAGCAAGGCCTTCCGTACAGGGTTTTATTGGCTGACGGCCCGGGCAGACGCACAGGACTTGGTCCAACGCTGCGCCGGTTGCCAGCTTTTTGCAAACCAAAGCCACATGCCACCCACCGCCCTCCAAACAATCCCCATTACCTGGCCCTTCACGGTCTGGGGGCTTGACATGGTTGGACCCCTTAAAGGGGGAACCCATAAGAAAAAATACTTACTGGTCATGGTGGATAAATTCACCAAATGGATAGAAGCCAAACCTGTTAAAACAGCCGAATCCGGACCGGTGATAGACTTCATATCCGGGGTCGTACACCGTTACGGCATCCCCCACAACATCATCATTGACAACGGCACGAACTTCACGGCCGATGAGGTAAAACTCTGGTGCAACAACATGGGCATCAAGCTCGATTATGCTTCCGTCTATCACCCACAAACCAACGGCCAAGTTGAGCGAGCAAATGGTCTTATCATGAGCGGCATTAAACCCAGATTAGTGCGGTCCTTAAAGGAGTCTAACACGCACTGGGTAGAGGAGCTCGACTCCGTCCCCTAGGGGTTGCGGACCATGCCGAATCGTACTACCGGATATACACCCTTGTTTATGGTGTATGGCGCAGAGGCAGTTCTGGCCTACGACATAATTCATGACTCACCTCGAGTGTGCATGTACGAAGAAAGAGAAGCCGAGCTCGATTGACAGGACAGTCTGGACACCCTGGAGGAGGAGCGTGACGTGGCAAAAGCCCATTCCGCATTCTATCAGCAACAGGCTCACAGATACCAAAGCAGAGAAGTACGGGCCAAAACTTATAACATTGGTGAGTTAGTTCTACGCCTGCGGGAGAAGAAAAAGACCAAGCTCGAGCCCAAATGGGAAGGTCCCTTCATTATTGACCAAGTTCTGACCAGTGGAGCATACCGTCTGCGGGATGCATCGAATAATCGACTTGAGCCGAACCCATGGAACGCAGCCAGGCTCCGAAGATTCTACGCCTAGCACCGGACTCTATGTTCGTCTCATCTGTCCATTTTTTGCAACATTATCTGTCTTTTTTCTCTTTCTTTCTTTTATTCTTTCTCAAGGCCTTCAAGGGCCAACTTGTGCCTCGCTTGCACACTATAGATGCGCTAACCGCGCTCATTATACCTGGGGGCTTCTTACACAGAAGGTTAATTATCTATCTGGGCTTCATGCCCTGCACATGTGTTATTCTTCTGCATGTACCTTTTCTTCACCACTATATGCATCGATATGACTTAAGTTTTGGCCAAGCTGGGTTACCTGGCTCTTGTATTTATGCCCTACGTTCCCGTTAATTCGGCTAGGGAATAAGGGGAGCACCTCTGCGATTGTTACTGCCGGGTCAGCTGGATGTGTACCTCAGACTGGGTGAAGCCGAAAGCTAGCATTCTTAAGGGAATATTCGGTCGGCGAACAAAAGATGATTTTTATTTATTTTCCATATATACCCCTAGATGTTTTTTCCTGCGTCTCCGCTCGCAGTCTGAACATGCACTTTAGGGCATGCCTGCCCAGGGAAAGGAACCAGAAGTATTCTCCCTGGAAGATGTTTCTTACTACCCATGTAATATAACATAACTAGTTGGGTACTTGTCTGTTCAAGCACTAATGACCCCTACGTCTGGTTTCCACGCATACCCCGGTTCTTATATAACTAAGTGGGTATTCGGACACACTCCGGACTATCGGGTCCCGAGGTTGAAGCGAAAAGGTCCGCCATGACAAATGATTTACAATCCGGCTAGAAGGCATTATACATGTCACTTTAATTACATAGTCATGTAGACTGACTAAATTCCTCTTCTATACCATCCAACAGGAGGTCTAGCCTACAATCCTGTTGGGAATACTTTGCGGCTAATTCTACTTGCCCATAGACTAAGCTAACGGGAATCTCTTTCCCATCGGGCCCCACAGGTCCGACCTCGGCAATGTGGTTTGGGTCAGCCTTGGTATACCGCGTCTTCACCATGGCCCAGGCTTCCCTGGCACCTTGACAGCAGGCCGATATCTTCGATAATCGGAAGCGTCGCCGTGCTCCCTTGAGCTTCTCCGCAAGATCTCCAATGCCTTCTGGCAGGGAGACTGATGGCCAGAAGGCCTGGGCAATACCTTGCATCACCTGCCGAACTTGTTCGTGCAGTTGTGAGAGCTCGAATAGAAGATCACCCGCAGATCCGGGCATCTGCTCCGCGGGACGACCTGTCAGCATACCTGCAGACATAACTCTGTTAGCCGGCTTCTCCGCCGTCCCCTTTTTAAGGGTTCGTTGAAGCACTTACTTAAAATGCCGCATCGAAGCCGCTTATTCTCCTTCTCGGAGTCCGCAAGCTGGGCTCGAACATCTTTTAGTTCCACGCTCAGCTTGGTATTAGCGTCTTGGAGATTGTTTTTCTCCCGCCTGACCTCAGTCAGCACGCGTTCGCTAGCCTTTAGCTGTCGTACGGCATGCTGATCCTCCGGATTCTCTCCGGATTCATCTGCAATATCTATTGTTAGATCTGCAGCCACGCCGCACACTATATGGTACCTATCATTTTTCGAAACAAATGTCACCAGCTGGGGAATTTTTAGGTTCCTTCAATGCAGCAACGGCGGCCCGAAGTTGGGTCTTGCATTCCTCCAGCTCCTGTGACAGTCGAGTATTCTTCTCTGTAAGAACCTGCACAATAGATGATCCTTAAATCAGTTCTGCTAACTATTTCAAGTCTCAGGGGCTACTTATACATATATTCGTCAGATTTGCTTACCCGTACATCCCTTACATACTGGTCCGTGGCTCTGTCTAGACCATTTTGAGCAGCACGGAGGTACGCGTCTCCAGAATTGAAGGCATCAAATGCCTCTGGGGAGAAGCAAGCATCACGGAGTACGGCTCGGCGACGCCTATGATTCATGGCGCTCTCCACTTCTGAATTTGTAGCGGATAGTCTATCCGCATCCTCTGTAGGAGGAGTATCCAGCGTCCGCCCCATGTCGGCTTCCGCCTCTATGTCCGGTCCTGGAGACCGACTGGTGGAAGCATGACCGGCAGCCTCATCGGACATATTCCGGTGAGCGTTTTTTCTGTTAAAGAAACATGGACGTCATTACATTTTGAGAAAGACGACAACCATGGAGCGGGGTTTTTGTCATACCTCTGCGCCGGCGTCTCCGTCCTGACCGCCTTCCTTTTTGGCTTGCCCGGCCTCGGTGCCTCTTGTTGACGAGTTGCTGCGGGTTCGGCACGGTGTCCCGAAGGCCTTCCCTATGAAAAATCATATGTATATGGTAGGTGAAGTGTCTAAAAGGGGATCCTAGTTTTTGGAGTTGGGATTTATTGTTTTTCTTACGTGCGACGCAGGAAGAAGTCCGGGATAGTCAGCCGTAATGGCCACCATGGCGTCATCATAGCTTAATTGATAGAACTGCCGGTCTATCAGATCCACGAATATGTCCGGATCTTCTTCGAGTCCGGGACCGAGGGCCCAGTCAGGGTCCTCTGGTTGTGGGGATAGGCTGTTGACCTCCCTTATGGCTTTTCGCAGTTCCTGCCGCACAATGGCAATGTGAATACCTACGACAAAGAATGCGGAAGAATGGGAGTAGGGAGATATAACTCACCCAGCTTGGAAGGTTGTACATGGAGAATCCATCCTGTGGCTTGATGCGGACGAACTCCTCTTCCTCTTCCTTGAACAACTCGGACGTAATTTTTGCTAAAGCGGCAGCGTTGTCTGGACCCTTACGCCCACAACAGGTGGCATCATCTTCCCTGTTAAAACACCATAGGGGGTGCCCTCAATATTGAAGTGGCTGCACTCCCCGCATTATGCATATTGACATAACCTCGATTACTGTCAATCCTGATTGAGCCAGCGCTTTAAGCCTGTTCATCAGGTAAAAGACTTCTCCGTTGTCTTCCTCCTGGGGGCTCCGTGGGCGCCAACTTCGGCGTTTCTTCAGAGGAGCATTGTTGAACTCAGGAAGACCCCACCGAACAGGGTCCGGAAGGGGGACGTCCTCCATATAAAACCATTTCGAAGGCCAGTCTTCAGACGTCTTCTTCGGAGTACCGGACATGTATCCGGTTTTGGCGATGCGCCATATTTCGGCTCCGCCCACTTGATAAAGTGACCCCTTCTGTGTGTGGGGGACGAGGCAAAATAACCTTTTCCATAGCTCGAAATGAGCCTCGCAGCCCAGGAATAACTCGCAGAGGGCAACATAGCCGGCGATGTGTAAAATGGAAGCAGGGGTGAAATTATGCAGTTGGAGGTCGTAAAACTCCAGGAGCCCACGGAGGAACGGATGAATTGGAAATCCGAGTCCCCTTAATAAGTAAGGAACAAGGTATACCCGCTCCCCCGTAGAGGGGCTGGGGAAGCTCTCCGCTTGCTCCCCGCCATTGTAGGTGGCGAGCCCGGCTCGGACGGGAACCATATACGCTGGAGGGAGAAATCCCTTGGTCTGCAATTCAACTAATCGACTGTGTGGGACAGAACACCTCTCCCAATCACCGGGCTTAGGGCTACGAGGGCTGGAGGAGGAGCTGCAGGGGTCGGCCATGCTGGAGTGGATCTTTCCGAAGCGCGCTCCGATGGATTCTCGCTGGGGAGGGGTGGTATGGATTGGATCTAAGAATTTCCATCCCTTTAATAGACAATTTATTTATCTGGCTAGGGGGGCGAATGTAAAAACACCCTGGCTCCTTGTATTCATTCGACGCGTGGAAGATAGCCCCTATTGGGAGCGGAAGCCAAGAAGTCCAACATTTATGGTGCCGGACACTACTTGACAAACTTTCGAAATTTGGAGAAGAACCCGCCTTGCAATGCCGAAGACAATACTGCGTGTCGGACTTGACGTCATTGAAGCCTGGTTCAGGGGCTACCGAGGGAGTCCTGGATTAGGGGGTCTCCGGGCAGCCGGACTATATCCTTTGGCCGAACTGTTGGACTATGAAGACACAAGATTGAAGACTTCTTCCCATGCCCGGATGGGACTCTACTTGACGTGGAAGGCAAGCTAGGCAATACGGATATGTATATCTCCTCCTTTGTAACCGACCTTGTGTAACCCTAGCCCCCTCCGATGTCTATATAAACCGGAGGGTTTTAGTCTGTAGGACAACAGATAATCATACCATAGGCTAGCTTCTAGGGTTTAGCCTCTCCGATCTCGTGGTAGATCAACTCTGGTACTACTCATATTATCAAGAATAATCAAGCAGGACGTAGGGTTTTACCTCCATCCAGAGGGCCCAAACCTGGGTAAAACATCGTGTCCCCTGCCTCCTGTTACCGTCCGCCTTAGACGCACATTCGGGACCCCTACCCGAGATCCGTCGGTTTTGACACCGACAGTCGCTGAACGCAAGAGGCTGATACCATCCATCAAAAGGATCAATGCTCTTTTGGGTAACGGGTTAACTGGAGTTGATCTGACCCGCTGCTGGATCTCATGGAGGGTCATCCCTTTGAGCCGCCGGTCAAAGCTGATGTATGAGTATGGTGGAGGCCCGGATGACTCTCTTTGTCACAGCCCCGTTCAATTGAGAGAAGAAGATATTGTCTCAATGTCAACTCTTGTGGTGAACGGGAAATACGAAGATTGCAGTGTCGTCGGGTTAAACCCCTTCTGCCAGCTTAACCCGGTGCCAGAAGTAAGGATATTGTTATTTCTCTCCTTTGTATTTTCCCAGCCGTATTGTTTTAATACTTGCCTGACTCTTTATCTTGTTTTTACCTGTCTGTAGGCCAACTCTGACTTCTGGAAAGTTAAGTATGACCACGAGGCTGCCAAGAAAGCGAAAGCCGCCGCCATAAATGCCAAGAAAACGACCCGGAGGTCAAAAAAGTAGAAAAAGAGCACCGCTGAAGATTTGATGAAGCTTGATGATACATGTGATTCCGAGGTAGCCCTTGATTCCCTTGGCCAATTTTTTAACAATCTTATTGACACTGATCATTACCAGGATGACACTTGGGCCAGTCAGGCTGTGGAAGCAGAGGTAACTATCATTTCCTCCGACTCAGAGCCCTTGCCAAGACAAAAAATTCGACGAGTGATCCGTAAAGTAAGGTTTTCTAACCCTTTAGCTCACTTGGATCCCACCTTTCGTTTGAAAAAGCAGCAACATGAAAGCCACTGTCAGGCTCCGATTGAAGATGAGCCGACTGTCATTCTTCAACAAACTCCTCAGAAGCACCCGAATGAGGTTCACTTCTTTCTGTCTTTAACTCTGTTTAATGGATCCTTTCCCCTGCCTTACTTTTAACTTTGTTTTATCTTTTCAGGAGGTGTCTCGCTCTTCTGGCGACTCATCGCAGATGCAATTTCCGGCCTTCAAGACTGCCCCTGGGTAAAAATCCTCCTTTTTTCTGGTTTGTTCAAATTGTATCTTTATACTGACAATCCTGCAACATTTCTCTTAGTAGCCAAGCTAAATCCAAGAAGGCAAAGGCAGCTAAACCGGCAGAAGACCCGCCGGTGCTTGTATCTAACCCGGCCAGGCCATCTTCTCCATTAACCGACGCTCCAGAAGACCCGCCTGTTGATGCAGAAGCAAATCCTCCTGAGTCGTCGTTCGATGAGACCACTGTAAACCCTTCCGCAACTGGACCATCAAGCTCAGCCAACCCGCCATCACCGTCTACCCAAGACGTTCAGATCACCGGGAGCCGTTTTATTGAGCCGGGGAATCCAACCGTGCTGGCTCGGTGTACTGCGAAACAAGAGGCATTGGAGAGGCAAAAAGTGCCCTTTGACGTTGCCAATTACGACCATTTAAATGCCAACGATATTTTATCCGGCTATCTCAGCCACGTGCACTCCAGTCGCGACTCTGAGATCGAAATGGTCAAACCATTGCAGCTGAAATATGAGGTATGTTCTTCCGGCTTATCTATATTCCTTCAGCCCCCAAGTCTTCAGATTATGAGACAACCGGAATGATCTGTAGACTTTAGCATATAGGCCAAGACCTTCACCTTTGATTTTCTTGAGTTCAATAAAATAGAACAAAACTTCACCTGTAGTCCCCAAGGGCCGGTTCTTTTTTATCATAAATGAGCCGGTACCTTAAATTGTTTTGTACTGTATTCAAAGAACTTAATATTCCGGCTTAACCTCAAGAAACTTGCTGAACTGCATACATTAGCCCCCAAGTGCCAAGTGTTGTTACTTTGTAAAGTACTTGGGACTTAAAGTATGTCTTTAGAGTAATAAAAATTTGATTTGGCATACATTAGCCCCCAAGTGTCAAGTGGTTTTTTGTAAAGTACTTGAGACTTGAATCTTGATTTTTGAACTTGAAGCAAAATCTTGACTCATCTGAATGTTTTGCAGAATGCCTTATCTAAATTGAACTCGCAATTGACTGATGCAAAGACCTAGCTAGCGAGTCAGGAGGAAGAAACCAAATCTGCTAACTCCAAACTGCAAATAAGTCTCTCTGAGACGGAAAATTTAAAGACCAGGTTCGCTGCCAAGAAGAAAACGTGGGAAGAGGAAAAAACGCTTCTGACCCAACGCGCCGAGAAGGCCGAAACAACCCTTGAAGAGATTTCAACAGAGCTGAATGGTTTAAAGGGCCGGGTGTCTCAAATGGTGGTTGCCATCTTTGGTAAGCCGTCCAACTTTAATTTTGTGTGCTTTTTGCTGATCCGGAGTATAAGCCACCAGCTGACTTTGTGTATAAAATATGTGCAGGCCCACGAAGCAAAAATCTGAGCCAAGATCCTTTGATTAAACTGAAGGCAGTGTATACTTTGGTAGAACAACTATATATTGGCGCACAGCAGGCACTTGCCGCCATCTCTCCTGCCAATCAAGGACCCAACCGGCTCAGTGACGTCCTGAAGAAACTGTCAATCCTGCCTGCCAGATTTCAAGAAGTGAAACGCTCCTGTGCGCGAGTCGGGGCTTTGACTGCCCTGAGCCGCTCCAAGGCTTGGGTGCCAGACCTAGACCCGGCAGACGTGGACAGAGGCTATCCCACCGTGAAGGAAGACAGATCTCCCTTTGAGCAGGATAACTTCATGGCTTGCATGCGCGGAGTCCAGCCTCAGGCAACTACCTTTGGAGATGATACCAATATTGACAAATATCAGCCGGGTTTTGATGCTGAAAATAAGAAGATGGCGACTCCCTCGTACAAGGTGACGGACTTGATCCCGCCTATAAGAGAAAATACATTTGCCCCGGAAGTTGACCCGGCAGGTCTGATCGACGATGAAGCAGAATTCGTCGCCGTGAATGGTTTTGACTGGTCAAAACCCAACTTCCAGCCAACAGAGGGCGGTGACCCGGCGAGGGAGGAATAATAACCATCTTCATTGGCTTATAAAAAGCCGTGTAATAGGTTAGCTGTGAAAACACCGAATGCCTTGCTTATGCCATCGTGCATAAAACACTGTATGTGACTCCGTGTTTCCTGATGGCAATATTTATATTTGATGATTGTTTCTGCAACACTTTAAATCTGTTCCCTGTAGAGACAAGAAAAGACTGGCTTGGCGGCTTAGAACCGAACGGGTTAAAAAACCCGGCTTATATCCAATATGTTTATCATAATAGAAAACAAAAAGTAGATATGAATAAAGGACAAGGCCTGAAACTAACTCTTTAGTTAATGCAGCCGGCAATTATATAAAAATAATAGCCACACTTGTACCTTTGATCCTTAGACCACCGGCTTGAGTAACCCGGGTAATGAAGCCGATAACTCAATCTTTCTGAGAAATCAATACCTTTGAATACTTCAATGATCGTCATACCTTGGTAGCCATGTTGTCAAATAGACAAACCGGCGAAGAAGATCATGCTAATTATTTGCAACAAGAAACTCAAAGGCAAATAAAAGTTAACAAGTATGATTTAACCTTATATTTAAAGGTTGGTGGCTTCTGATTTGAATATGATCAGTAAACTGGACCAAAGGGGTTAAGCTAAGGTTCGAATACGACCATATAGCCCCCAATGGATGTGGCGTTGCGCCGATCAAGAGGGTACCGACAACTATGTTCTCTTTGGTTCGAAAACGACCTATGTTTGAACAGGAAGCCCCCAAATGACCTTGAGAGGTTTTTAACGACCCTGATTCAAATACGATCCAAGTCGGACCCAAAAGGGGTTAAGCTATGATTCGGATACGATCAAGAAGCCCCCTAGTGAGTTTGGCCTTGAGCCGATCAAGAGGGTTACGACAGCTATGTTCTCTTTAGTTCGAATACGACCTATGTTTGAATAGGAAGCCCCCAAGTGACCATGATAATTGCAACTAGATTCGAATACGATCATAAGCCAGACCAAAAAAGGTTAGACTTGATTCAAATATGATCAGCTCCTTAATAGTCATTTGAGAATAAGAAATAACAAAGATGCATAATCTTTGAAAAGAAAAGAGACCGATGGTCTTACTTTATTACTTATCATGGTATATACAATGTTAAAGTATGTACATGATGAGAGCCGCTAGCTCAGGTGTAGTATGGCCGAAGTTGAGCAATGCTCCATGGCGGGCGGGTCTCCTCCTCCGACTTACGTGAATCTTTGTGTTCTCGAACGTCAATGAGGTAATATGACCCGTTGTTTAAGTTCTTGCTGACCACAAAGGGTCCTTCGCAAGGTGGGGATAGCTTGTGCGCATCTGACAAATCCTGGATGAGCCGGAGCACCAGGTCACCTTCTTGAAAAGTCCTGGATTTGACCCGGCGGCTGTGATAACGGCGCAGGTCCTGTTGATAAATTGCTGACTGAGCTGCTGCTAAGTCTCTTTCTTCATCCAACAAGTCAAGTGCATCCTGTATGGCTTGTTCATTATTAGCTTCAACATAAGCCGCCACACGGGGCGAGTCATGACGGATGTCACTAGGCAACACTGCTTCTGCTCCATAAACCATGAAGAAAGGTGTGTAACCTGTAGACCTGTTAGGTGTGGTGTTGATACTCCACAACACCGAGGGTAATTCCTCTACCCAACAACCCGGCGTTTGTTGTAAGGGAACCATAAGCCGGGGTTTGAGACCTTTCAAAATTTCCTGATTGGCTCTCTTAGCTTGACCATTGGATTGAGGATGAGCTACAGAAGAAACATCAAGCCGGATGTGCTCACGTTGACAAAACTCCTCCATAGCCCCTTGGGACAGATTAGTGCCATTTTTAGTGATAATGCTATGTGGAAAACCAAAACGGAAGATCACCTTTTTCATGAACTGAACCGCCATGGCCGCGTCACACTTACTCACTGGCTCCGCCTCAACCCACTTAGTGAATTTATCAACTGCCACCAAGAGATGTGTCTTTTTATCCTTAGACCTTTTGAAAGGTCCCACCATGTCAAGCCCCCAGATTGCAAATGACCAAGTGATTGGAATCATCCAGAGCTCTTGAGCCGGCACATGCGCTCGTCGTGCAAACTTTTAACATCCATCACATCTGCTGACCAGATCCTCTACATCAGCGTGAGCCGTCAACCAGTAAAAACTGTGACGAAAAGCCTTGGCCACCAGAGATTTTGACCCGGCGTGATGACCACAATCGCCTTCATGGATCTCACGAAGTATTTCTTGACCTTCTTCGGGGGAAGCACACCGCTGAAACGCTCTGGAGACACTGCGATGGTATAATTCTCCATCCGAAATCGTCATTGACTTAGACCGCCGGGTTATCTGTCGAGCCAGGGTCTCATCTGCTGGCAACTCTCCCCAGGTCATGTAAGCCAAGAACGGCACTGTCCAATCTGGGATGACCTGAAGAGCCTCCACCAACTGCGCCTCCGGGTCAGGAACAACTAAATCTTCTTCTGTGGGCAACTTGACAGAGGGTTTATGCAAAACATCCAAAAAGGTGTTAGGTGGTACCAGCTTACGCCGAGACCCCAACCGGCTTAAAGCATCAGCCGCTTCGTTCTTTCGACGGTCAATGTGCTCCACCTGATAACCTTTAAAATGCCCTGCAACAGCATCAACCTCCCGGCGATAAGCCGCCATGAGAGGGTCCTTGGAATCCCACTTGCCTGATACCTGTTGAGCCACTAGATCTGAGTCGCCAAGACATCTTACCTGGCTCAAACTCATCTCTTTTGCCACTCGAAGACCATGGAGCAAGGCTTCATACTCTGTTGCGTTATTAGTGCAAGGAAACATCAACCATAACACATAACAAAATTTGTCACCTCGCGGAGAGGTTAACACAACTCTAGCCCCCGAGCCTTCCAATTGTCTGGACCCATCAAAATGAATAGTCCAATACATGTTGTCTGGTTTCTCTTCTGGCATCTACATCTCTGTCCAGTCATTAATGAAGTCAACCAGTGCTTGAGATTTGATCGCGGTACGTGGCACATACTTCAACCCATGAGACCCAAGCTTAATTGCCCACTTGGCGACTCGCCCAGTGGCTTCTCTGTTTTGAATGATGTCTCCCAAAGGAGCAGAGCTAACCATGGTGATTGGATGTCCCTGAAAATAATGCTTAAGCTTCCAGCTTGCCATGAACACCCCATATACGAGCTTCTGCCAATGTGGATATCGTTGCTTGGATTCAATTAGCACCTCACTGACATAGTAAACCGGCCGTTGAACCGGATGCTCCTTGCCAGCCTCCTTGCGCTCCACCACAATAGCCAAACTAACAGCTCGTGAGTTGGTGGCCACGTATAACAGCAGCGGCTCTTTCTCAACTGGAGCAGCCAGGACCGGCGGCTCAGCAAGCTGTGTCTTCAGATCTTCAAAAGCAGAGTTTGCAGCATCGCTCCAAACAAAATCATCTGTTTTCTTCATCATCTGATACAGAGGCATTGCCTTCTCCCCTAACCGGCTTATGAACCGGCTCAAAGCAGCAACACGGCCCACCAGTCGTTGAACGTCATTGATTCATGTTGGTTTGGCCAGGGATGTAATTGCCTTGATTTTCTCCGGGTTAGCCTCAATACCTCGGTTAGACACCAAAAAACCCAAGAGCTTGCCGGCTGGGACTCCAAAAACACACTTGGCCGGGTTAAGCATCATTTTGTAGACCCGGAGATTATCGAAAGTCTCTTTCAGATCTGTGACCAAGGTTTCCTCTTTCCTGGATTTTACCACTATATCATCCACATAAGCATGAACATTACGCCCAATTTGTTCGTGAAGACAATTCTGCACACACCGTTGGTAAGTCGCCTAGGAACTCTTAAGCCCAAAAGGCATAGACACATAGCAGAAAGCTCCAAAAGGAGTGATAAAAGCCGTCTTCTCCTGATCCTTGACTGCCATCTTGATCTGATGATAACCGGAATAAGCATCCAAGACACTCAAACGTGCGCAACCCACCGTAGCATCAATGGTTTGATCGATACGGGAGAGGGCAAAAGGATCAGCCGGACAAGCCTTGTTCAGATTGGTGTAATCCACACACATACGCCAGGTGCCATTCTTTTTGAGTACAAGCACCGAGTTGTCTAACCACTCTAGGTGAAAGACTTCTACAATGAACCCACACTACAAAAAAGACACATCCGTGACATTTTGGGCCGAACAAATTTTTTTTCTGTCATACATATGACACTTCTATGACGATAATTGTGACAAAACCCGGTATCATCATAGATGTGGTGGGCTCCTACTTCTATGACAAAAAATCATGACAGAAAATTGGCTTTTCGTCCTAGGCGGGCCGGAGACGCAGCTGCATGACATTCTTTGGGCCGTCCATGACGGAAAAAACCATGGTAGAAGCGAGGGTGAGGAAAATTTCGGGGAGTTCCCGGTTACGGTGGGAGGTCGGGGGCCGAGCGATGCGCGCTTCTCTCATACACGTACGCGCGTGTGTGCGAGGCGTTGGCTCTAACTGAACCCGAGCGAGGCGTTGGGCTCTAACTGAACCCGAGCGATTGCACTGCAGGCTACGCGTTACTGAACCCGAGTGATCGATTGATGGCTGTTAACTGAACCCGATCGAGCGATTCCTTCGCTACTGCTGCTAACTGAAGCTGATCGATGCTGCCTCTGGATGAACAGTGAG
>NC_057806.1:280820599-280831485 GCF_018294505.1 Triticum aestivum
GACCCCGTGGTGTTGCCTGTGGATGAACAGGTCCCCGATCGATCGAGCCGGTTGGGGCTGGATGAACAGGACCCCATGGAGGGCTGGATGAACAGGACCACCCCGTGGAGGGCAGGATGAATAGTAGACGGTGGAGGGCAGGATGAACAGTAGCCCATGGAGGGGTGGTTGAACAGGAGCCCGTGGAGAGGCCTGGATGAACAGTCGCAGGTGGAGGCTGGATGAACAGGAGCCCATGGATGAACAGTCACAGGTGGAGGCTGGAGGAGGTCGACGGTGGATGAACAATAGCTCGTGGAGGCTGGAGGGGGTCGACGGTGGAGATGAACGATATCCCGTGGAGTCCCGTTTTGCGGTACGCCACACCCCTCCCGATGAACAGGACCCCCGTTTCGATCGTAAGGCTCCAACACAAGTCCGTTTCCTCCGTTTTGCGGTACGCCACACCCCTCCCGATGAACAGGACCCCTGTTTCGACCGTAGGAGGTCTGTTTCCTCCGTTTTGCGGTACGCCAGACCCCTCCCGATCAACAGGACCCCGTTCCGAACATAGGAGGTCCGTTTCCTCCGTTATGCGGTACGCCATGCCTCGTTTCCATCGCCTGTTCCGTCCAAGCCCTCCCGATGAACACGACCACGCATTCCGTTCCGACCCAGCCGGTTGGCTCCCACGCGTTCCGTTGCCTCCTGATGAACACGACGCATTCCGTTGCCTCCCCATGAACACAACGCATTCCGTTGCCTCCCCATGAACACGACGCATTCCGTTGCCTCCCCATGAACACAACGACGACGCTGTTTCTCCGTTCTGACCCAGCCATGTACACGAGCCCTCGCCGTATGTATGCGCGAGTAGGCGTTCGAGACCCCGCCCGTATGTACACATATGTGGCCGTATTTTCTTTCTTGCGCCCTGGCCGCTGTACGTACGTGTACATGCTACGTGCGCCCTCTACTACGACACGTGCGTGCCTCTACATCGACCAGTATGTACGTACACATTCGCGACCAGAATGAAAATGCTACGTACGCTTCGACCAGGTGGGTCCCGACTGTCAGGCACTTCCTTGCCTGCGAAGATGTAGCTGGTGGGTCCCAGCAGTCAGGGGGCGAATCATTTTTTTGCCCAGATGCACTTCCTTGCGTGTGAAGATGTAGCTGGTGGGTCCCAGCAGTCAGGGGGAAACGTTTTTTTCGCGAAATACAGTGGCCCGTCCGGTGGGTCCTAGCTGTCAGGTGGAGGAATCATTATTTTCCGCATAATAAGGAGGCACTTCCTTGCTGCGGCCATGGACCCAGCTGTCAGCCTCTCCACGTACAGTCCACGTCCGATGGAAGTCGTTCCTTGACCATGTTGACCACGCCGCGCCGAGAGCACCAGGGCGGTGGACGACGGCGAGGCCTAGGAAGGGGATGACAGGGAGGTAGGGAAGACTCGGCAGTTGTTTCCCACGCGGAGGGGAGTATGACTATACGAGGGTTTACTGGTTCGTCTGCCGTCGCCGAAGAATAAGAGCAGGTGTGGGTGAGTATAGGGATGGCTAGGCCAACGATGGGAGTACGGTCGGGCGGTGAGGCCTGCGCGGCAGCACAGGCGACCGCGAGGAGGAGGGAGCAGGCAGTCCCGCCGACGCTTGTTTGAGCGGCTGGAGCAGGAAGAGCAGAGATTGAAGAAGCATGACGGCCGTTGGATGGACATCCAACAGTCAGTGCTTGTGCGTCAACCTTTTTCAAGGAAAGCCTCAAACTGTGGAAAATAACATACAACCCATCTACCATTATTTCTAATAATTTATAGCCCATTTGCTAATTCTTAAGGTTTTTTTTGGAGCCCATATTCTTTTTGTTAGCATTACAGCCCATATTGTGGCAACGGTTAAAAAATTATACAAAATTTTGCATATTTCGGTGCGGTCCGAACTGTTTTTAATCCCGAAATTTCAACTTACATTCAAACTGATTTTAAAAATAAATGTATATCAATATAAAATCCAACAAATTCTCCACGCATAAAAATTAATGTAATTTAAAATCTTGAAATGAAAAAAAGATATTTGAAAGTAATTGCCGGTTTGATGTGTTTTAAAAATGTACAACCCATTTCTCATTACTGATGGGCCATTTTCTCGGCCAGCCGAATGAAAGCTCTCCTCGTCTTGAAAGATTTGCAGCCCAACAGGCCTGACAAAGCGACTTACTTGACAAATCACAAAAAAACTGGGCTGTGGCCGTGGACCCAGCTATCAGCCTCTCCACGTACAGTAATCTTCCGATGGAAGTCGTTCCTTGACCACGTTGACCATGCCGCGCGGAGAGCACCACGGTGGTGGACGACGGCGAGGCCTAGGAAGGGGACGACGCGGTAGTGGAAGCCCGCGCGGAGAGGACTATGAGGGTTCACTGGTTCGGCTGCGGTGTGAGGCTGCCGTCGCCGCAGGGCCTGGCCAGCGATGGGAATAGTAGGGGGCGGTGAGGCCTCTGCGGCAGCACAGCCGGCCACGGGAGGCAGGAGCATGCGGCACAACCGGCGCTGCTTTGGGCGGCTGGAGCAAGAAGACCGGAGGTTGAAGAAGCACTATGGCCGTTGGATGGACATCGTACGGTCACTGGAGCTAGAATCGTTCATATTGACTAAGTTGACAAAGCCCTTCGTCCCCGTCAACTTAGTAGGCCCACAAGTCAGCCTCCCAGCAAGGGGGGTCCCAGCTAGCCGGGGGAGTATTCATTTTTTGTGCGTAATAAGGAGGCACTTCCAGTGGGTCCGAGCTAACAACGGGGGGGGGGACGCTTTTTTCATGAAATACGGTGGCCCGTCCGGTGGGTCCCAGCAGTCAGGGGGGAATGATTTTTTTGCAAAATACTGGTGGCCCGTCCGGTGGGTCCCCGCTGTCAGGTGGAGGAATAATTATTTTGCACGTAATAAGGAGGCACTTCCTTGCTGTGGCCATGGACCCAGCTATCAGCCTCTCCACGTACAGTCCACGTCCGATGGAAGCCGTTCCTTGACCACGTTGACCACGCCGCGCCGAGAGCACCAGGGCGGTGGATGGAGGCGAGGCCAAGGAAGGGGACGACGCGGAGCCGGGGAAGATGCGGCAGTGGATGCCCACACGTAGAGGAGTACGAGGGTTCACTGGTTCCTTGCGGTGTGAGGCTGCCGTCGCCGCAGAATAACATGGGGTGTGGGTGAGTAGAGGGATGGCCTGGCCAGCGGTGGGAGTAGTAGGGGGCGGTGAGGCCTTCGCCGCATCGCAGCCGGCCACGGGAGGCAGGAGCACGAGGCACGACCGGCGCTGGTTTGGGCGGCTGGAGCAAGAAGACCAGAGGTTGAAGAAGCACTACGGCCGTTGGATGGACATCGTACGGTCACTGGAGCTAGAATCGTGCATATTGACTAAGTTGACAAAGCCCTAAGTCCCCGTCAACTTAGTAGGCCCACAAGTCAGCCTGCCACTAAGGTGGGTCCCAGCTAGTAGGGGGTATTCATTTTTTGTGCGTAATAAGGAGGCACTTCCGGTGGGTCCGAGCTGACAGCAGGGGGAACGTTTTTTTTCGCGAAATACGGTGGCCCATCGGGTGGGTCCTAGCAGTTAGGGCAAATGTTTTATCGCGATATACTGGTGGGAGTCCGATGGGTCCCTGCTGTGAGGTGGAGGAATAATTATTTTCCGCGTAATAAGGAGACACTTCCTTGCAGCTGCCGTGGACCCAGCTGTCAGCCTCTCCACGTATAGTATTCTTCCAATGGAATTCGGTCGTTGACCACATTGACCACGCCGCGCCGACAGCACCACGGCGGTGGACGACGGCGAGGCCTAGGAAGGGGACGACGCGGAGCCGGGGAAGACGCGGCAGTGGATGCCCACGCGGAGAGGAGTACGAGGGTTCACTGGTTCGGCTGCGCTGCCGTCGCCGCAGAATAACAGGGGGTGTTGGTGAGTGGAGTGGAGGGATGGCCTGGCCAGCGGTTGGAGTAGTATGGGGGAGGTGAGGCCTCCGCGGCAGCACAGCCGACCACGGGAGGCAGGAGCAGGCGGCACGACCGGCACTGCTTTGGGCGGCTGGAGCAAGAAGACCAGAGGTTGAAGAAGCACTACGGCTGTTGGATGGACATCGTACGGTCAGTCGAGCTAGAATCGTGCATATTGACTAAGTTGACAAAGCCCTTCGTCCCCGTCAACTTAGTAGGCCTACTATACTGGGTCCCAGCTCGCAGGGGGAGTGTTCATTTTTTGTGTGTAATAAGGAGACACTTCCTTGCGTGCGAAGATATAGCTGGTGGGTCCAAGCTGTCAGCGGCGGTAACATTGTTTCGCGAAATACAGAGGCCATTTCGGTAGGTCCCAGATGTCAGGTGGAGGAAATCATTATTTTGCGCGTAATAAGGAGGCATTTCCTTGCGTGCGGCCGTGGACCCAGCTGTCAGCCTCTCCACGTATAGTCCACTTCAGATGCATGTCGGTCATTGACCACACTGACCACGCCACACCGAGAGCACCAGGGCGGTGGACGACGACGAGGCCTAGGAAGGGAACGACACGGAGGCAGGGAAGACTCGGCCGTTGTTTTTGTTTCCCATGCTGAGGGGAGTACGATTGTATGAGGGTTTACTGGTTCGTCTGCCGTCACCGGAGAATAACAGCAGGTGTGGGTGAGTAGAGGGATGACTAGGCCAGCGATGGGAGTACGATGGGGCGGTGAGGCCTGCGCGGCAGCACAGCCGGCCGCGGGGAGGAGGGAGCAGGCAGTCTCGCCGGCGCTTGTTTGAGCGGCTGAAGCAGGAAGAGCAGAGATTGAAGAAGCACGACGGCCGTTGGATGGAAATCCAACAGTATACAGGCCATCTGTAGAAAGCCTCAAATCTGTGGAAAACAACATGCGGCCCATCTGCCATTATTTCAAATAATTTACAGCCCATTTGCTAATTCTTACGGGTTTTTTTCGAGCCCATATTCTTTATGTTAGCATTACAGCCCATGTTGTGGCCATGGTTAAAAAATTATACGAAATTTTGCATATGTCGGTGCGGTTTGAACTGTTTTTAATCCCAAAATTTTGAGTCACATTCAGACTGATTTTAAAAATAAATGTATATCAATATAAAATCCAATAAATTGCCCACGCATAAAAATCAATGCAATTTAAAATCTCGAAATGAAAAAAAGATATTTGAAAATAATTGCCAGTTTGATGTGTTTTAAAAATGTACATCCCATTTCTCATTACTGATAGGCCATTTTCTGGGCCAGCCGAATGAAGCTCTCCTCGTCTTGAAATATTTGCAGCCCAGCAGGCCTGATAAAGCAACTTACTTAACAAATCACAAAAGAACTCGGCTAGCCATTTTGAGAAAGAAAAAAAAACTACTGGGCTGGTCTGTGGTAAACATAAAAGAAAAGGCTGTCTAGACAGGCCAGAGTGTCCCGCACAGCCCAGTTGACACCCTGCTTTTGTCTCAAAAACAAATTAGATAAATGCCACTCCAATTATGGCGATTTATAAAAATGCCACTGCAATTTCCAAACTTTGAAAAATGCCACTGCAAGTTTTGCAAACTTTGAAAAACGCCACTGCAGTTTGCAAACTTTGAAAAACGCCACTCCAGACTTCAAAAAATGCCACTAGAAATGGCATGAAATGGCATTTTTCAAAGTTTGAAAATTGCAGTGGCATTTCTTGGATACACTAGATTTGGAGTGGCATTTATCAAATTAACCCAAAAGAAAAATAACTGGGCAAGCTGCTGGGTCCCTGGTGGCAGCCGCTCATTGTGCAATTCTCTTGTTTATTAACTACGTTGACGATGGCATCGGACCCAGATGTTAGAAATCCACTAGGAGGAGCCATTTTTTATTGGCTTGAAATAAGGAGGCACTTGCTTGCGTACTGCCATGACCTTGGCGGGTCCCTGCTATCATCCTCTCCACGTACAGTACCAGTTAGTCGTGCTTCAAAACTGATCGGCACGCCATTAAAAAAATAAAGGTCGATAACTCATGCGGCACCTCGGGCCAACGTGGCCAGATCGCATTTTGCACGAGAAATTACACACCATGTTTCGTTGACATGTGGTCCCGTTCCAACATATCAGTGAGACGACGGTGAGTAGTAGGAGTATTTCCGAACGGACGTGTAGGCCGGGGCGCCTCTTCGTGAACCGTGGCAAACTCGCAACCATCCACCGACTCTTCGCCTTTCCCTCTCGATTTGGAATTGCTGTCGCACGCTCTTCCTCTCACTCCTCCATTTTCCTTCAGCCCTTCACCCTTTCTTCTGCCATTGTTCGATCGTCTTCTCCATGGAGGGAACATGCCGGGAACGACCCCGTTATTCTTGCCCCGATCTGAAAGATGACGTGGTGGAGGAACTCATTGATCGGTGTGACATCATCACCTCGTCTAGCATGGCAGGTTCGTTCAAGCCCATTCTTGACTCAACTAATAACATCATTACAAAGAACCCAAGAGTCAAGGAGCGGTTTGATCTCCCCTATCTTCTTCGCCGTGACCCTGATGACTGGCGCCGGCACGACGGAGGCCTCGCCCTGTGCCAGTTGATGCCGCTTGATAATGATACGTATGATGTTAAGATGCCATCGCTTGAGGGCAAGGCTTGGGCGGGCGCAAATGGAGAATGGGTTGTTTACATTGGGTCCAATTGCGAGTGGGAACTTGTGAATGTGTACACTCGTCACCGGGTTCCACTTCCAAAAATCTCAGCACACTGCCCAGAGGTTGAGCACACCGGTAATGTACGCACGTTCAAATACGATCATGGTGACTGTCTTCTATGGAAGATAGCAATTTGTCGAGTTCCCAACCGCTCTTGGAATTACAACAACTATCAAGTTCTTGCTATCTTCGACAAGCTTGTTGCCGTCCTTCGTGGTTCGACTCGATGGATATTTCTCAAAAATCAGTTTCTGTACACGGATGAGTACTATGATGCAATTCAATACGAGGGCCTTGTGTCTGCTGCCACCACTCGTGGCACTGTTTTTGCATGGCATCCTAGTAGTTTCGGTACGTTTGTCTTCCAGCGTAATAATTGTTTCGTCCACATGCATGCGGGTTAGCAAGTTTCCCTTTACTAATTAACCTTCTTCTTGTGTTTCCAAGGTCTTGTGAACATCCCACCACCTATACTTGAAAATTTTTATAACCAAGGGGGAGATGACGATGGTGATGATCACGAGCATGAGGACGAGCAGCGCCGATATACTCTGTGGTGCCTGGCAACTAATTCCGATGGATCACCTCTTCTTGTGTGTATACATCCCACTAATGATGTTACTGCTAAGGAGGCAGGTGTCTCCCATGGTCGCACTCTCCGGACCTATTCCAACACACGTTGCATGGTATTCGGGATGGATACTAGTGTGCTAGCGCCAACTCCTTCTCACTGGCACAGAATTGATAGTCTTGGAGAAAACTCGCTCTTCCTTGGACAAAACTATCCGATGAGGGTGAAAGGCGATCCAACTGCTGTTGACACATTTATGAGAAGCAACTGTGTCTATACCTCGGACATTTGGGTGGTTCCCTACCCTCGTACTGATATAGTAGGCCGCTTCAGCCTGGATGATTGGCCCTGCGTTGGTCTCCAGATCGACAACAGATGGCCCGTCCCAGAGAATCACTTGTGGTTCAAAGCAAGCGTTTCCAACGCGGCGGAATGGTTGAGTTGAAGTTCATTTCATGGCTTGTTATTTGTTGTGTGGTGAAAACTTTAGTATTTATAATGTATCCTCGTTGTCGATGTGGGTTGATGACCTGTTGTATGTAATAAAATGATATGCCTGTGATAAACTTACTAAATTTATGAATGGCTTTCGAGTCGCTTCTCTAAATTTGTACTAGCTTCACATGCTTCGCGCGTCGGGGGGTGTTTTTACTGTAGCCATATGTTAATGTGTTCGTTGTACGTAACCAGCACCTCGAATCCTCGATACTAGTATACTATATACTAGTAGGAGTAAGTAGTAGGAGTAGTAGGGTGGCATGGGCCAGAACAAGCATTCACGTCCAGGAGTAAGGCACATGCCACCACCACGACATCCATCTGACACCATATTATTTCTTGGAGTCCGTGCTAGAGCAATCTCTTCAACCTTGTCCTTTCTCTAACTTCAGCCATCGCACGGCGGGCGAGGTGGGGGTTTGCCGATAGTCGGTTTCCTTAACTGCGGTCCCACTTGTAAGGCCAACTCCAACGCATGTGCCCCAAACGGACCTCCATTTTGCACGAACTCCAACGATAATTTTGACTAGAAAAGCAAGACCAAAGAAAACAAGAACCACAAGAATACATTTTACTACTCCTGTAAGTTGGATTAGTGCCTTCTCGATGCATTCATGTTGATCCGTGGAGGCTCGATCTTGCGTGCTTCTTTCTTATTCGAGTGTGAAGAAGTAGACGTTGCTTCCTCACATCTAGTCTCATGTCTAGCCTCTATTCTAGTAGGAGTATCAACAAGTGCACTAATCTCATCCGAGAGCAGAACCGAAGATTTGGTCGGGTTCTTCCTCCTTTTGCTGACACGTGGGACATCCAGCATCCAGGTCGTGTCATGAAAGAAAATAGAGTGGTAGTTGAAGCCACGAGATGCGCATCTTGGGTTAAACTGTAAATAGAATCTTACTACTCTTGAGTAACTCCAAAAGCGGCCACCGACGATCTTTATTGGATTTGTTTTTCATCACCAACACGTCAAGGTGAAAGATGTGCAGGTTCAGTGGGTCCTCTTGCATTTTCACTGACATGTGGGGCCGCATGTGAGCAAACAGACTATGGGCTCCGCGCATCCGCTGGCTGGTTGAGAAGAGAGATAGAGGAGGGCTGAGCACGGACTGCATGAAATTTGTTCTACGTGCCTCAATATAGACTCGATATAGTGGGGTGGCATGGGCCATAACTCAGTAGCATTCACGTCTAGCAGTACGCCACACGCCACCCACACGAGTCCCATCCGACACCAATTTTCTTGGAGTCTGTGCTACAACCATCTCTTCTCCCTCCTGTTTTCTCAGCCATCACGCGGTGGACGGGGTGGGGGTTTGCCGATAGTCGGTTTGCTCAACTGCGGTCCCACTTGTAAGTGAAAATACAACACCGCACGCATTCCCGCTTGAGCGGCGTGCCGGACCAACCGTGTGGGGGTGCGACATGAACACAGCAGGCTTTTCCTTTTGAACTCGTAACTTGTAAAATTTGGTTCTGCTCCATGGCGCGACCGATAGATAGAAAATAACGATTTTGCCTAGAGTAATGAGAATTTTGGTTCTGGCGCCGTTCATGCATGGAGTACGTACGAAAATTATGAAGTTGATGCGAAAGGTAAGATAATTACTGTAGTATCATATACTACTACATGGATTTGACGGAAAGATAAAAATACATACGGATCCATCAACGTTCAACGACATCCTCATGCCCTAGTGCGCCAGGTCACCAACCGACGTGTGAGGAGCAGCGGCATTGGCGGCGAGCTCAACGTGCTTCTGAACAGTGCCGTCCAAGGTTGCCCTGCACTCCAAGAAGGCCAGCGTCCTATCGTCCTCCTCTTGCATGCAGTAGTCATTGTGGACGATTTGCGCGTAGACGTGGGTGATTATGTCGATGGTGTCTTGCTGCGCCAGGCACTGCGCGGCGAGCGCGACCTCGAGGTGGACATTCTCCAGCGCAATGGCGGGCAGTCGCAGGGCCACCAGTGCGTCGAAGAGGTTGTTACCATAGTGGCCGTTGAGGGTGGCGGGCATCGCAGAGCCTGGGCGCGTCGGCTGGAGGCTTACGTCAAAGTCACCCGCAAGCTTCTTGACGACGGTGCACTTGTCGAGGAAACCGACGAGGACCTCGTCGAACAAGGAGACAAAGCTGTCGTCCAAGCGGCCCCTCGCCCTGGCAGCCTCAAGCAATACTACCTAGAGACGTTCCTTGGTGCCGGTGGACGTGGTAGTACTCCTAAATCCAGACGGTGGTGCTACTAGTACTAGTAGTAGTACTACCAATGTAGTAGTAGGAGTACTAGCACTGTACTACCCGTTGGTCAAATTATTATGTGCTGCTCCTCACAGTGAAGTGACAAGACCCTGTGCCGGAGATGACATTTGAGTATAGGAGCCGTGTTCAGCATACCATAGTCAGCCTCGCAGTCTGCAGTCACTATCATCATGGCTGTAGAGCTAGCCTTCTTACAACTAGCCCTGTTCGGCATAATTTCCCGTGCGTAGATGCTCGTGCATTGCACGGAACACCAAGATTGGGGGTGGACGGCTCCGGCAGCGTCCATCGCGCCAGATTTTTCCACGGCCTTCTACTCCTAGATTGTGAGAGACAAGGAGTTGTTTGTAAATAGGGAACAAGTGCGGGCATCTTTTTGCAAAAATGGAGAAGCTTGGTTTGTATGCGTCAGATCTAGATCCGACGGCTATTGGTGAAAGATGGGAGGCACAACATCATCACCAACTCAGGACCTGTTTCATTCGCAGGATTTTGAAAACACAGGAATAGGACACGGCAATATTACAAGTTTCAAACTGATATTACAAATGTTAGGAGTAATGCTGCACCTACGGAGAGGGAATTACTAGGAATTTTACGTAAGAACTTTTGTTACTTTAGGTGGATGCAGCATTATCGTACAAACTAAAATCCACCACCCTGACAAGTCACTAATGGGCAAATAAGTTTTTGAGTCTCTGGCCACTTGATGTTTCAAAAACAAATTCAGCTTCTGCGGAGAAATGAGCTCCACCGTGTACCCGCGCGGGTGTGGCTGGGCACGAAGCGTGAGTACGTGCACGGTGCACCTATTCTCTTCTTGTATATGTACACCACCTACGTGGGGTTGTGTGAGAGAGATACAAACCTAGAGAGATATAGTGTGT